>NC_079458.1:19728369-19883369 GCF_903798145.1 Danio aesculapii
AATTGGCCAGGTATTATTAGTTCATTAGTTAAGTGTAGTACTTACTTGGCTTTTTGACCCAATCTTGTGATATTTTTTTTTTTTTTTTTTTTTTTTTCCTTTTCACATTTACAGGAATTATGTGAAGAGTCATCAATGGCAATGATTGAATGTGGTTCGAAACACTTCCACATCAGATAAGGAGAAGTAAGAGAATTTAATTTACTTCTTGATATGAGCAGAGTTTCTATCCAAAACTGCAAATATATCTTATTGCGAACAAAATAATTTCCTCTTTGACAATGTTCAATGTAGAAGGGTCTCAAAAATAATCTCAAAAATAACTCTCTTTGAGTAAAATAGACCTCTTTCTGTTAGGGATGTCAATTTCCACAAAATCCTGTGATCCATGATCATTTAAATTATTAATTAATCATTAATCACCACTCCATAAACATAATAGATAAAGTTTTGAATGTTTTGAAATATTAAACAAATCACCCTAGCCTTTTCCATTTGGAGACTTACATAGCTTAGTCCGTATAAACAGTCCATTTATAAAATACATAATTAATGAATGTGTTAATGAAGAATAAAACCAATATGCAATATGCTCTTTGCATAATGATCACTGCGAAATAAGCTAAGTGCTCATTTTATATATAAACTATAAATATAAAAAAAAGAAATGAAGTAATGGAACATTATATGTAAAAAAAAAATCTAAATTTATATACAGTAGTAGGCTAGGCTAAAAAAAGGTGCCTTAAAGCTTCTGTGAAGAACAGACTATATATGATAGGTGACACAATCTCAATAAACACTTGGTGCTTGATGTCAGATAGGCTACATTTATTTAAGGGCATTCGATACGACATTGATAGGATCTGTTGATGTCAAACTTAGGTTTCCTTTATAATATTAAGATATTTCCTCTGTAATACTACTATTATCCCTCATCACCGGTAAAATAACCAGCCTTTGTATTTCATGTATTTTAAATGTAGATTTTCCTGCCAGATTGATGCAGGCAAATAAAATTGTGGCCTTTATTTAATTAAATCTTTATTTAATTAAATCTTACTTTCACCTGAACTCGCCACGAGTAAGATGGAGAAAATAAAAACACATCAGCATAGATAAAAATTCAGATGCTTAAGACATAATCTGTAAAAGAATGACTTCTTTTAAGCTTTGTTAGTTTTAAAGTTTGTAGCAAATATAAGACAGCGGTTTGGGATAAACCAATTACAGCGGAGCATTAATTAAATCCTTATTTTTCAGAGAGTGAAACAAATCATCCACTGCACAGTTGTGCAACAGGCACGAACATAAATGTACACTTCATATATATTTTTTGGAAAATAATGTATTTTTTGGTGGTCAATTATCTACAAAATAAAGAATGAATAACATTTGTGGTGAAGTGTTTCAAAGAGAGTACTGCTATTCAGACCCAAAACACAAACTTTTTGTTAAATAAATAAAATAAAATTTAAAGTGAAACATTCACAGTTTCAGGGAAGCCTATATTAAACAGCTTTCACTGTTAATGACAAAATCATCCATTGCGCTGGCCAGTTTCAATAATTTAACTATTAATTTAACATTTAATTAAGTAATTTGAAAGAGCAGGACAGGCTTTACAAGCTATTCAGAGCACTGAACGTGTTCACAGATTACCTAGGAAGAACAAACTCGGTCTGAAGGATGAGAGAACTCAGAAACTCATTGTGAGAATTCCAATTCGTGCCAGTCTGTCAGATGAAATTGCTTAAAACACCTTAATATTTTAGAGAAACTAGTTAAAGTTTGCATAACCAATAATTGATCTTATCCACCCGTGACCCACTCATAATTAAACATCATAGCCTACTTTTTGATTTCCTGACCTGCAAATTAACGGCAGCACCCGCAGATATAACCGAGATCCACTTAAAACAGGGTTTTATGCGTCCCCCACATAACATAAACTGCACACACTTGATTATTTAATGTGTAAAGTTGTGGACGCTTGTCTCGCAGCACAAATCATAACTTATCCTTTAATGTCCATGCTAATCTGTCATCGATAAGGTCTGTTGATTAAACTGATTACTGACAATAAATCGATCATTGAGTAACTGTTAGCATCCCTACTCTCTATTAATTTATAATAATAACTAGTGTATTGGGGGATGGGCATGACATGGTCATGGAATGTAAGGACAGTTTGGCCTTTGAGGACCCCTAGTTTAACACATTTGATAAGTACAGTTTGGTCTGTTATGTGTTCACTTTATTGTGTATTGGGGGATGGGCGTGACATGGACATGAATTGTGAGGACAATTTGGCCTTGTGAGGACCCCCATATTTTACACAGTTGATGAATAGAGTTTGGTTGGTTATGTGTTGGCTCATTTTACATCTGGCACTAAGATTTTTGTCATTCATGTACAAAGTGTTTTAGTATTAATTTGACATTTTAGCGTCAATAAGGTTTATCTGATGTGTGCACTTTTTAGCCTGGACATGCTTTCAATTCAATAATAACTGCAGTGACTTTTTACAAATTGATGCTTTCATATAAAAGTTGTGGTATGTCTAGCATGTGAATTGGATTTTAATAAAAACTCTCCCTCTGTACAGTGTCAGCATGAAGTACACAGTGCTGTTTTTTCCAGTTTGGATTTGTGCGATGATTGATTGTAGTGGTTCCATGTCAAGTAGAAAGTGGCCGACTTCAACTTGCAAATGTAAGTATCTATGTCACAAATAATTAGCGTAGAAATGTATGTGTCATCATTTTTTTAGTCTGTGTTCTTCAGTACAATATGGATTTCTCCTATAATTTCTAGGTATTTTTTTAATAGTGTTTTTTTTTTTCCATCAATTCACTATTTGAAAGCCATATCCATTTTTTCACATTTGTTGTTTTAAGTAAATAAAAGATTATATTAACGAATAAATTAATGTAAAATTGATCCTAACAGTACTAGGATTAGAGAGCATAATTTAATTTCAAGGTAAATTAAATTCAGTATTATAACATGCATTCATTTTGTTATGCAAGGCAAAAAACAACACATTTAGTGTTGTTGTATATTGTGCTATGTAAAATAAAATATTTCACGCACAGCAAACACTATAGATTAGATAAAACATATAAGAAAAAATCTTGAAATATATCAGTCTGTGTGGAATGAATGTATACATTATACAAGTTCCACTGCTTGAATGGAATTAATGAAATAAATCAACTTTTTGAAGATATTCTAATTATATGACCAGCACCTGTATTAGCTGAAGAAATACACCAGTTAGGCAGCACTAGGGAACTGTGCTCTTATTGAGTAGGATACAGAAAGCCTGCACTCTGACTGTAAAATAAGTCTTTATAGTTTTTTTTACAATGTCAGTAAAAATATGTATTTCTGTAAATTTGTGTTTATTTGTTGCAGACACCAACTCAAGGACAGTTATTATAAAAACATGGAGCAGACTGAAGTGAATGCAGTCATAAACATTTTAAAGGGACACCTCACCACAAAAGCACAGTGTGATCAATGCAAGAAAGCAGAAGACCATGTTCTTAAAGAAAGAAGAAAAATTAAGTGACTTTGTGAGGAACAGAGGTTTGCAGATAAATAAAAGAAATGTTGGAGTGCATTTCAACAAAGAAAAGCAAAAACTGCTTTTAAACGGTTAGTTCATCCAAAAAATAAATTAGCCCATGGTTTATTCACCCTTATGCAATCCTAGCTGTATATGACATTCTTCGTTCAGACGAACACATTAAGAGTTATTTAAAATTTTCTCTGAGCACTTAAATACTATTATGGATGTGAAGTGTGGGCCTTGTTGGAACCGTTCCAATACATGTCATGTCTTTTGAAGCGGATCGATAGGTTTGTAACAAATATTTATTTTTTATGAATTATGAACTCCAGTTGCTACTTGCGTGTTGGCGACAGAGTCAGATGAACCTAAACAAATCAAAGAACAAATTAAAGATGTCCCAAACTCAGCCAACTTGACTTTTCGCAAACAAGCATACAGACATTAGCTGTGTTTCCATCCAAAAATGCGGATGAACTTTATGCGCAAAACTGGATTAACGCGTTAAAGACGTGCAAATAAAGCAGCGTTTCCATCCAATGAGTCAAAGCAAACAAAATCGTCACTTCCTGATTAACTGGCGCCAAATATCAACAGTAAAAACTGAATTTGCTGTGGTAAGAGAAGCTGCGTCAATCTTTTCTTCATCTAATAAATGACACGGAGCACGGACGCTCTTATTTCTTGAGGTCATTAATAATATATAATAATACTAATACTTAAACGGTTAGGTGTTTTAGAATGACCAAAACAACAGTTCAGATGGTTTACAGTGTGCTGCTGGTTTCTCCATTTACACACATTTTCATCATCAGATCTCTTATAACAAAATCACATGACCTTTTTTAATGCGCACACTGGAATTTGTGCGGTAAAAGTGTTTCCATCGTAGTTTATGTGCATCTTTTCTTATCGAATAAAAAGTTTATCCTACTCAGTTATGCGCATACGTTTTTTATGCGCATTTTCAAAATTTATGCGCAATATGGCGTTTCCATCCACTGTTTATTATGCACATATGCAAAATGCACATAAAAATAGGTGCATGGAAACAAAGCTAATGACAGATTCAAAAATCCATTGATCTGCTTCAAAGACACATTAACCTCCCGGATGCGTATGGGTTCGTTTCACGACAGATATTTGTGCTTTTTCAAGGTTTAAAAAGGGGTCACAATTCACTACCAATATAATGTTTGAAAGTGCCCAGAAAAATTCTAAATAACTCTTAATGTATTCATCTGAAAGAAGAATGTCATGTACACTGAGGTGGCATGAAGTTGAGTAAATCAATTTTCATTTTTGGTTGAACTAACCCTTTAAGGGCAGCAGAACCCTTAAAATGTTGTCATTGAGTTGTTTTTTTAAAAAGCCTTGGTGAATAAATGCATTTGAGACAGTGATTTGATGTTACTGATCTATATATCTATCTACCTATCTCTCTCTGTCTGTCTGTCTATTAGCTAGTCCAGTTAAACACTGATTGTCCTCACAATCCTGCGTTAGTAATGTGTGTGGGTGTATGAGTGAAGTCCAGTTAAACACCAGTTGTCCTCACAATCCTGTGTTAGTAATGTGTGTGGGTGTGTATGAGTAAAGTCCAGTTAAACACCAGTTGTCCTCACAGTCCTGTGTTAGTAATGTGTGTGGGTGTGTATGAGTAAAGTCCAGTTAAACACCAGTTGTCCTCACAGTCCTGTGTTAGTAATGTGTGTGGGTGTGTATGAGTAAAGTCCAGTTAAACACCAGTTGTCCTCACAGTCCTGTGTTAGTAATGTGTGTGGGTGTGTATGAGTAAAGTCCAGTTAAACACCAATTGTCCTCACAATCCTGTGTTAGTAAGTGTGTTGGTGTGTATGAGTGAAGTCCAGTTAAACACTGATTGTGCTCATAATCCAGGGTTGTTAGTGTGTGTGTGTAACACTCATGGCTGTCCTCATAATGCATGATTAAATCCGAAACGCCCACTTTTGCCATGTCCCCACATTGTTGTAGGATGTCAGGTCTTAATATTTCCAGACTCTTTCACAATAATTAAATTCTGAGTAGACAGAATTATTCCCCATGCAATATGGAGAAGATTCATATTTCTTACTAATCTGTAAGACAAAAGGAAATGTGGGTCCCCATATACCATGATGGTACTTATTTGGGAAAAAGGTCCCAATAACCACCCGTACCAGTATGTGTGTGTGTGTGTGCGTGTGTGTGTGTGTGTGTGTGTGTGTGTGTGTGTGTGTGTGTGATTGCAGCAGACTGAAGAAGTTGTGCATTGGGTGGGTGGCATCTGCTGTTATGCAGAGGGCTCTACGGGTAAGACGTGTGCTGTAAATGTCCTGAAGGGAGGGGAGAGAGACACCAACGATCTTCTCAGCTGTTCTCACTATGCATTGAAGTGTTTTCCTGCAGAAAATCCAAGGTTCCATACCACACAGTGATGCAGCTGGTCAGGATGCTCTCAATAGTGCCTCTGTAGAAGGTGTACATGATTGGGGCTGGTGCTCTTGCTCTTTTGAGTGGCAGCCTGTTTGAACATATCCCAGTCTGTGGTATTGAAGCAGTCTTGTAAAGCCTCTGAAGAACCTTCTGGCCACACTTGTATCTCCTTGCAAACCGGTTTGGTGACTTTAACTATCGGTCTGTAAGCAGGCATTAGCATGACAGTTAAGTGGTCCACCAAGGTGGGGGAGGGGGAAGGCTTTGTAAGCTCCTCTCTGTGTGGTGTAAACAAAGTCCATTGTGTTATTGCCCCGTGTTGGAAAGTCTATGTGTTGTTGTATTTTTGGAAACACACTCTTTAGGTCTGCATGGTTAAAGTCCCCTGCCAGGATGAGAAAAGCATCGGGGTGGGCTGTCTGCTGCTCACTAATGTGCAGTTTCCGTAAACACAAAAGCACAACAGTCCTTTACAGTCCTATGTGATGAACGAGTAGACGGATGTAGTCCAGTTTGTTGTCTAGCGAGCGTACATTCGCTAGAATGATGGAGGGGATTGCGGGTTTGTGGGGTTAGCCGCTAGCCTTGTTCGGATACCCCCGCGCTTACCCCTCTTCTGCTTCCTCTCGCGCCGCTTGAAGCGCCTCCATTGTGGGCGAGGTGGTGAGGTGGGGGTCGGAGGATGGGTACGCATCCGGAGCAAGCCGAAATCTTGCAGCTCATCAGTGTCCGCGGAGTTTAACTTGTGAAGTTTGTTTCTACCGATGTCGAGCAGAAATGTTCGACTATATGCGCGCTTAAGGACAGATAAACGTGACGTTGACGCACAATAACACGGCGACGTACAAGACAAGGAACACAAAAACACATTAATAACATATTAATAAAATACCAAGTTTTAACACATCTGCTACATTCCAGTGGAGCCTCCGTTGCGCTCTACCACAGCTGGCAAAACTTTCTGAAGGTGGTTTAAGCACCAAATAAGTGTTTTAAATTATGTTAGTCTCCTTATTTCTTTCCGTTTTATTTTAAATATTATAAATGTTTAAAGTTTTAGGTAAAGACGTCAAAATATGCCCACACATGCAAGCTAAACTAGATCATATCTGAGTCATCATGCTTTATTACCCAACCAAAATCAGCGAGGAAAAAATAAATGTTTTAAATTAAATTATATTTAAATGTTAAATTAAATAAAAAATGAATTTAAATTTAAATGCCATTTAAAAATAGTTGCTAAAATTAATGTGTTACTTACTTACATTTTTAGGCATTAGCCAAACAGAAAGCCTGTCTACGGTAAATCCACACGCACTAAATAGCCTACCTTTTTCTTTTATAACACTGTAAACATAACTTCGCAGGTCGATCATCTTCAAACGCAAAAGGCATTTTTAAGTGTCCTAACTTGACTGCTGCTGTAGAATGGGATGTTTTTTTACATAACTTTAAACGTGTGCTTTAGCTATGTCAAAATGAAAGCAAATTTTTTAAAGGGTTCTGCGTTTTGTCAATTGTATAGCTTTAATAATAATAATAATAATATAATAATAATAATAATAATAATAATAATAATAATAATAATAATAATAATAAAATGGATATAACAAATTATAATATTATAGTATAGACATTTTTACTAGGCTACTTTAATATTAATCCCTAACTGAAAAACGAATGTGAAAATGACTGGCAGCTGTGCTAAAATTAATATAATGGCAAATTTCTTCTGCGTTTTTTCCCTTTATAGCTCAATAGTTTTATTCAAAGAATATAGTTCTCTCTTCAACTTTCAGGTTTGAGGTGGGGAAGAAATGGCAGAGGCAATTCAAATGTACCATCTCTAAATTAAAAAAGGCCACTTACGCGGCATCTGTGTGTAAAGATTATTACCTTATTTTATTTTATTATTATTATTTATTTATTCATTCATTCATTCGTCATTCATTTCTTTTTGGCTTAGTCCCTTTATTAGTCTGTAATTGCCACAGCGGAATGAACCGTCAACTTATCCAGCATATGTTTTACGCAGAGGATGCCAGGAGGGCCAGCTGGGGCTTCGGGACGGAGTGAAAGGAGAGGCAGGACTTTGCCCCGAGTCTGGGAAGATGGCTTGCCGTCATTACACTAGTTTTCCGATGGCACGCGAGTTACATGCGCCAAACACATGAACAAATAAATTAATAAATAAGGGAAAGAAAACATCTAGCCTTATAGGCTGAGTTCTTTTTGATTATAATCGCCGTTAAGTTTCCATTTTCCATAAGAAAACAGTAACATATTACTGTAGAATGCACTACACCCAACTCTGATTATTATTATTATTATTATTATTATTATTATTATTATTATTATTATTTATCTTCTCATTTATTCCCATTTAATGTTTTTCATATTTAAAATATATTTTTTGGGGGGGGGGGGGGGGGGGGGGGGGGGGGGGGGGGGGGGGGGGGGGGTTGTAGTTTTTATTTATTTTATTTAAATTTTTATTTTATTTTTATTTCTTTATTGCTTGGTCTGAGTCAAGGACAATGTATATTTAACATTAACTTTTAAAAATCATTAGAAATAGACTAAATACACTTAATTACATATTCATTTTGTGCCCCAATGTAGTAAAATTCAGCATGTCCCACATGACTGTTCTACAGACATGAATGACAATCATTTACATATTACTTTCTTAGAAAGCCAGACTTATAATTGCCTGACAAAATAAACAACAAATCATTCACATCTGCATTACTGAAAAAGGTTCAGAATATAACAAGTAGGACATGTTTATTTTGACTTTTTTTTTAATTCTAATGCTAATGACTACTCACAACAACTTTAGTATCACAACACTTTCAGTTTCCTGAAATTATTGTCTTCCCTCCTCATATTTACATTTTTTTGGATTGTTTGTTACTGATGTTGGCATCTAAATTTATTGAACATTCTGAAAAGAAATGATGTATAATTGCCAATTATAATTTCTGACCAAAACTAATTGTGTAAACTGTAAACCAAATGTGTAAATCAGCAGTGCTCTTTGTTTTCGCATGGTTTTTAGCATCTCTCAGTGACAAAAGCTTGTTTTACCTGTGTTGCTGGAGAGCTGTAATCCACCTGCTGTGTTCTGAAAGATCAATACTCTCAGATGGAGGCAGATGCAATGGAATTGGATTGGTTTTGAAGCCTCATAACAGGTTTAGACCCCCCTGGAGAAGTTAAACGAAAGCGGCATCTGTACAGCTATGAACAGTTACAGGGCATCAGGTTGTGGACATGTTTGCAGTTCGGTTATAAAAAAAAACACACAGGCTTAATAGTTGAGTAATTTTACTAGGTTGCTCTACTATGTTTTATTTTGGGGGGTTTGCGCTTTGCTTAATCACAGTTCAAAATGGCTACTTGTACTTTTAGGAGTTCATTTCTGAAGAGACAGTACTTTGTGAACCTACCTGAAGGAACTAGAGCTGCACACCAAGGTTATTCTAGTTTTGCAAGTTTAAATAACTTTTTATTTGGTGTTCATTTGAGTTTAGTTTTAATTTATTTCATTAAAGGTGCTTTTAGTTTTAGTACCATTTTATTTTGTGAACACATTTTTAATTAGTTTTTAGTTTTGATTTCAGTAATTATAGTTTGGCAGAACATGCTCCCTGTCAACCGAAGCAAATTTTGCACAGCTTGTATTAACTCTTCCGCAAACCTCTTAGTGAAAGATAAAACACTGAATCCAAACCATATAAATACACTGAAAAAGGTGTTGCATGCAAAACTGTTGCAAACAATTTATTTGTGTTGAATTTAAACAAACAAATTAAACTGAGCAATGTTCAACTTAATTTGTTTGTTTAAATTCAGCCCAAATAAATTGTTTACAACCACTTAACCTAATAAAATTGAGTAAATTCAAGGAATCATCTTTGAATCATTTTTTTC
Organism: Danio aesculapii; assembly: GCF_903798145.1. Lineage (NCBI taxonomy): Eukaryota > Metazoa > Chordata > Actinopteri > Cypriniformes > Danionidae > Danio > Danio aesculapii. Next base: position 19,738,319 of record NC_079458.1, read on the forward strand.
AGTGTACAATGAATAAAAGTAAAACAAAAAAAAAGAATTCAGACAAACTTAAACACATTAAAAGATCAAACTAGTTTAAAAGATGGAACGCATTTTATCTTAATATAGAATAGATGTTATTGTATATACTCATACTATTGAATGATGTGTTTGTCTGTGAAAGTGCATCTAGAGGTACTTCTTCAAACAGCCGCTGGCCAGATTTTCATCCACAGAATAAGTGCTTATGAATTCTGAAAGCAAATATTTTTTTGGCAATTAATATTTTTTTGATGTGTTAATTTCCTTTAGTTTTTCGATTACTCCTCACAGCAAGAAGGTCACTGGTTTGAGCCTCGGCTGGGTCAGTTGGCATTTCTGTGTGGAGTTTGCATGTTCTCCCCGTGTTCGCGTGGGTTTCCTCCAGTTGCTCCGGTTTACCCTACAAGTCCAAAAGACATGTGGTTTAGGTGAATTGGGTGTGCTAAAAATGACCAAAGTGTATGTGTGTGAATGAGTGTATTTGAATGTTTCCCAGTGATGGGTTGCAGCTGGAAGGTAAAACATAAAACATTTGCTAGATAAGTATACGGTTCATTCCGCTGTGGTGACTGAGGGACTGAGCCTAAAAGAAAATGAATGAATTAATTAATTAATTAATAAATGAGTGATTGAATGAATGAATGAATGAATGAATGAATGAATGAATGAATGAATGGTTTTTCATTTATTGTAAAAAAAACTTAACTTTGTTGCACACATACACTACCGGACAAAAGTCTTGTCAGTGACCCCAGTTGTAAGAGCAACAAATAATAACTTGACTTCTGGTTGATCATTTGGAAAAGTGGCAGAAGGTAGATTTTTTCTGATGAATCATCTGTTGAACTACATCTCAATCATCACAAATACCACAGAAGACCTATTGGAACCCGCAATTATGGTTTGGGGTTACATTCATTCATACAATTCATACATTTTTCCACTGCACCATGACTTTATATTCTATACTGTACATTATTTCTGTTAAGTGACAAGACTTTTGTCTAAGCAAAGTTAGACCTTACTGTCCTAACGAAATAATTAAAAATCAAGGCATGATCATATTTTATTTTGGTAAAATAAGCGTAATCTAGAGGCCATTTCCTTTCATATAAGCCACTTCTGATACCAAATGATCAACTAGAATCAAGTTATTATTTGTTGTTCCTAAACAACAAGCAGCGTTTGCATCCTCTGTACTCTGTTGCTCATCACATAGGTATTTGCTATGATGATTATCGATATCACTTGCAAATATTTGTGAAGTGTGACAAAATGACAGCTGACTTCTTTGTGTTCCCTCTTGACTTGCTTGTTTTCATCACTTCAGTTTTTGTCCTCTAATGCTCTAATTCGTAGATGAACAACCAATCAGAACTCTCTCTCACTAATGGCGCCAACACCAAATCTACATGCTGAATCTAGCGAACTCCCAGGTGTTTATTAAACATTTATTCGTTTTTCACTGACAGCCCAAATATAGCCTTGTTTTAGTCTACCTTTCTATTCTTTGACAAGAACTAGATGTCTATTAGTTTTCTTTTAAACACAAAAAAAAAATGTTTGATAGTTCTCAACCCCTCTCATACTGCTCCGCCCCTACATCTATTAGCCCTGCCCCTGTTGTCACACCATGTTTGATTGACAGCCTATATTTGAAACAACTTTAAATTGCTGTGTTCACTGTAAACGCCCTCTGTTTGGAACACAGCCTCTCTGTTGTTGTGTTTTTGTGTCTCTATTTCCTATGCACACACACACAAACACACACACACACACACACACACACAGAAAGAAGTCATCATAAATGAGGGATGTGAGGTGATGCCCGCTGGGCCATGTTTTTTGCTCTCTCCCCGTTACAGCAGAAGTGGCGAGTAGCAGAGAGTTTAATCTAAGCTGACACTCTGTCACTGATAAAGACTGATCCCACAGCTGAGGTCATACATACAGAACCTCAGCTAGTATTAGTCTTTCACTGTAACCTGCAGAGTGTGATTATACTGTCAGTGGGGTGCTGATCCAAAATCAGACACTTTACAGACATTTGCCCACATGGCATATCAACTATTAAGATACACTTTATGGACTCTTGAAAACGTCTGATATGTGGAACGGCACTGGCAATCAAAACATTTCACCCTGTGATGCATGAATTTCTAAATCACAAATGTTTAAAAATGTTCTTTATTAGAGTAATTTTAGTATCGTGTACTAGTTTGTATCTTAGTATTTTAGCATTATATACTTTATTGAGTTTGACTCAATCATGAAATGCGGTTTTCAACCTAATTCCGAGCGGGGATTAAATCCGTGATTCCTGCATGGGAGGCGAATGTTTATAAGATGGAGGCTATGGGAGTGAGGCATTTTCCGCTGCACTCTCCAGCTGGACTCTGTTACACACTATACTACAAAATGCAGTGGCCTTTTTTAAAAATAGTTGTAAATAATACACTAATACTCTTTAGTATGGTTCAAAAGCTTTTTTACTATAAATCACTATTGTATTTTAGTTATTACTTGTGCGTGGGACTGGTGCAGCACTTTGAAATAGTAGAAATGTATGTAATCGATACCAAATTTCTTGCTATACACTTTACTATCCCTCAAGGGTGTTTAAACCTTTGAATCAAAATTCGAAGCAGTCACATGGGTATAAGCGAAAATTAAGCTTCAGACGTCACTGATCATGTGATTATGGCAAAATAATGGCAAAATGGCAAAACGATCAATCTCAGGTACGCTGCTTCACTGTGAGATGTATCTTTTTTTGATGCATTAGTCACTGGACCTGGTGTTTCGAAACACTTTAGTCACGTGACCAGGTTGTTTAGAATCAAATTAGTCATGTGACCTGGGTGTTATGGATTATGCTTTGGTGCAGGGTTTTGAAACACTTGCGTTTCGGGATCTCTACACTTTGTCAAAATGTGTTTCACGTCAGCTATCCCTACTTGTATTGCTTATTTGTCCTTAATTAAATAAAGATGCTGCATTTGGATCTACAACTCCATTGCCAGACTTAATATTAATATTTTTACATTTAAAAAAATTTCATCTGAATATATTCTGAAATTGAATAATTCCTCTAAAACCAAATCAAATGTTTAGCATATAATCTGTCTCAGTGTCACGTATCTTTCAGATCCTTTCTGATTATTATCAATACTATTTTTCTGCTTAATATTTTGTATTAGATTATATTGTTTGTTTTTTTCCTTTTGTATTATTTGTTTGACTTTTTGTTTTTTTTGGATTTGCTAGTTTATATTTGTTTTATTTTTGCTGCCTGAATACAATTAAAGTTGTAAAGTTTTGTTTTAGTTTTGTTGTGCTTATAGCTTATGATTGTTTCTTTTATGTTTTGGTTGAATTATTTAATTTAATTTGTTTATTTGTGTTTACTTTTAACAGTAAAAGAAATCTATAAAATAAATATTATTTGTTTAAAGTGACAAAAATTGAAAAAAAATATCTGAAATAAATTTATTCTCAAAAACCAAATCCAAAGGTTTGGCATCAGTCCTGCTGTCTTCTGAGTCACGTCATCTTTCAGAAATCATTTCTGATTATTATCAATACTATGTTGCTTCGTAATATTATGTCAAATAAAGTTATGACCCACAAAATCTGAAAAGGCCATTGTCATTCTGTCCTGTTTATCTGTTTTCTCTTCAGTGGTCGGTGTACATCCGTGCGGCAGTGAGGAAAGAGAAAGTTCTGCCGATCCTTGTGGAGCTACTTAGGATCGACAACGATCGTGTTGTGTGTGCTGTTGCTAACCGCTCTTCCGAAACATGGCCCTGGACGTCAGAAATAAGAGTTAATCGGTACCATCTCTTTTCCTTCTCTCCTGAACTTTGCTTTTTTCAGTCACTGTGTTTCACTTTGTTTTCAATGGTTCAGACCAATGGTTTGTGGAGCTCAGGGTTAACAGCTGCGGTCTCCTCTGTAATGAAGTCCAGTCTCTTGTGTTTATTAGCCGCTGTGGTGAAGAGGGCCGTTCATAGCTCTCAGCTCACAGGAAGATTACTGTCATTTTATTATTACACTTTTCCTGGACACTCATCAATTAAATGGGTTTTGCAGGCATCAAGCTGCCACCTCGCATATTTCCAGGCTTGGCAGACAGTTTTTGATAGATCGGAAATGGAAAGTAAGGAAAACGTGTACACTACATTTAAAAAAACACACAATGGCTTCTTGGGACAGAAGTCAGTATTTAGTGTGACTTTCATTGGCAGTTAGCATACTTTTGAGCTCTTTTAGTTGAGACTTGGCATGAAATATACCAGGCTTCTTCAAGTTTGCCTGTAAATTTAGGCATTTTTTTGTTTTTAGATATTTTTTCTATCTCTGTCCCAGATTATCCCATTCATCCTTTATAATATTACACACCAGTTCATCACTGTTGGAGTTTTATGGTTCACTGTGTGCAACAATTATTAGGCAAGTTGTATTTTGAGGATTAATTTGTTCTTGTACAGGGTTTAGCAGATGGTGTTAACCTGGCTTTCTGATACACCCCCTGATGTGTTAGTTTTTATTGATTTTAATTTTGTTTTGTTTTTTATTTTGTTTTTTGCAGTTGAAGTGACAGCTTCAAAGTTTTAAAGGTTTTTATTTAGTCGCCTTATTGTTTTTATTTGTTTGACTGTTTTTGTTTGTTTTGTTTTTGTTTTTATTTTAGCTTGCTGAATAAAATTAAGCTCTAAAAATTAGTTTTGGTTGTTTTTAGTTTTGTTGTTTTCATTTGTTTCTTATTTGTTTTGATTGAATTATTTAACTACTAAAAGTGACATGATATTTGTTTGTTTGTCACTTAGGCCATGTTTACAACTGTCAGGTCTTGATGCTCAATTCCGATTTGTTGCCTATATCTGATTTTTTTTTTTGCCTATCTTTACACATTCTTTTAAATTGTGACCCATATCTGATTCATGTGTTTACACTTGCCATACAATTTACGACACCACGCATGCATAAAGTGAGTTACTAGCGTCCTGCACCACAGCTTGCTTTTAGCTCTACTAAATATGAAGTTCGCCCAACTTTAAAAATGATTTTGAGGTGGAGGAGGAGGGAAAGGGCCGTCATCGCAGCTTGCGCCAATGGTTTTTATATATGGTGTCCTCCACCATCAGAGGAATTTGTGGGTATACGAGAGAGATCTCAGGTCTGTTGGGAGCAATTGTGGTGAGCTTTAATGAGGAGCAGTGGGTTCGAAATTTTAGGATGAGCACACACATGTTCTTCCTTCTACAGTCTTTAATTGTACGTCATTAAACCGTGGAGAAGTACCACATTGTCGCAAGTTTAATGACATACAAAACGTAATGCCTCAAAAAATCCGATCTGCCCTGTTTACATGATAGTCGCATTCTCACATATCCAGATTTGTATCTGATTTATTTCCACATATGAAGGAGGCCTGAAACCGAACTCTGAATTTCAGAACCCATGTGTTTTTTTGTGTTTACACGGTCAAAGAACAGATCCGATCTGTGTCACATATGAGCAAAAAATCGCAATTGGGTCATATTTAATTGGCGGTGTAAACAGGGCCTTAGTTGTGATTTGTTCTGTTTGGATGCTTTGGGTGCCATGCCGTGTTCTTTGTTTGTTTGTTTGTTTGGTTGGTTGGTTGATTATCTGGGTTTTCATGGTTTTGTTTGTCTAAATTAACTGAAAGCTCTGCAACTAAAGTTTCATTTCATTCCATTTTGCTTTGTCAGTTTAATTTAGTTTTATTTTGTTTCGTTTCATGCTTTTTTATTTGTTCTGGCTGACTACTTGCAAGTGATGTGTATTTAAAGGCTGTTCAAAGGCTCAACAAATGTATTGGACAAATATTACTCACATTTAGGAGCTCATTTCTGTTCACGTGATTCTGGATGGCACTCTTTGGGGTTTAAATTTGCCTAACTTTATTTCATTCTCACAAATTATTTATGTATAAATTGAGATGTTTTGAATTTGAATTTACTTATTTGACAGGGACAGGCACAACGTTACATTGACCTTAGAAAGGAAATATGTTTTGTGCTAGGCTTTAGCAAAAACTGCTTTTTTTCCATCTGCAGTCCCTGGACAGGTAGATCTTAAAACACTCAAAAAAAAAAAAAAGGAAACATGTCACAACTTAAAATATACAGGCTCACTCATACAAATTACACACAAACAATTAAACACAAAAAAATTCTTAGTGTGTACATATTTGCTTAGATAGGAGCCACTTTTTATTTGAACTTTTTATGTTTGTTTACAGTATTAAAGCACAACAATTCAGCAGTGCACAGACTTAAATAAACAATGTTTTATCTGCTGAAGCTGTTTTAGGGGTAAAAATCTGATATTTTAGTGCATGTTATAGTAGAACAAATCTTTGTGGGAAGTGTTGTTCATGTACATATTTGCCGTTTAATTTCTGCGCCCTGCATGCAAACATCTCATTTCAAGTGCTCTGCCCTTCAGATTGAGTAGGGCACAGAGCTGCTCACTTCCAGTGGGATTCGCCAAATATCTTTTTGAGTGGCACTTCATCATGTTTCCACTGTTTAGGAAAAGGTTAACATGGAACGGAAGTGTTTTTATCAGTTTGCGTGCTGCACTTGCTGAACATATAAACTTACACTTACTCTAGATGCTACACAGTGTGACCTCAATAATAATAATAATAATAATAATAAGAAGAATAAGAAGAAGAAGAAGAAGAAGAAGAAGAAGAAGAAGAAGAAGAAGAAGAAGAAGAAGAACAATAGCAATAATAATAATAATAATAGCAATAATAATAATAATAGCAATAATAATAATAATAATAATAATAATAATAATAATAATAATAATAATAATAATAATAATAGCAATAGTAATAACAATATAATAATAATATAATAATAATAATAATAATAATAATAATAATAATAATAGCAATAATAGCAATAATAATAATAACAATAATAATGATAATATTAATAATAATAATGGACTGTTGGGCTTTAGTTTCCCCCACAGTCCAAAGACATGCGGTACAGGTGAATTGGGTAAGCTAAATTGTTCATAGTGTATGAATGTGAATGAGTGTGTATGGATGTTTCCCAGTGATGGGTTGCAACTGGAAGGGCATCCGCTGCGTAAAACATGTGCTGGATAAGTTGGCAGTTCATTTCGCTGTGGCAACCGCAGATTAATAAAGGGACTAAGCCGAAAAGAAAATGAATGAATGAATGTTGGACTTCAATATTGGAACAGTATTTATTATGGCAAGTACAATTAAACTTGGATTTAATTGAATTGCATTTCAATGTATTTAATAAACAATCTTTAAAATATAAAAAATAAAAATTTAAATACAAAAATAACAAATATTAACATTTAGCACGCATTATCAAAAAAAATACTAAACAAAAGATTTTTCTGTCCTGTCCAAATTTTGATGAGCCTAGTGGAGGTTTTATAGATTATTTTGAAAGTGACAGGATTTTGTTTCCATTTAAACAATTATATAAATCTGGAACAAAGCTGTTTTGAAATAATCTGACAGCTCGTGTTATTATTATTTATATTTTTTTCATAACTGGCTCCACCAACTGGTTGACCATATTTTGACTGTTTTAAATAATGACTGTAAAAGTCATTTAAAGAGTGACAGTGACAGAATCTGAAATATGTTATTATTTTAGAGCATAATTCAAAGAATAAAGATGATTTGGTATCAAAAATGATTTATTTTGATTACATTTTTAAATAAATTGGTCTTACACTTCATATTTTTCAGATTTTTCATACACTGTAAAACCCAAAAAGTTAAGGTAACTCAAACCATTTGAGGAAACCGATTGCAACAAACCATTTAAGTTCAAAAACTAATCCTATTGAGCACTATGAACTTAATCTATTTTAGTAAATGAAGCAATTTGAGCACAGTAAAACCCAATAGATAAAGATAACTCAAACCAACTGAGTACTGTAAAACCCAATAAGTTAAGACAACTCAAATCGTTTAAGGAAACCAATTGCAACAAATCATTTGAGTTAAAAAACTGAAAAAAATGAGGTATTTTATTAACTCATTACCTTCAACACTGAGTTTAAAACTCTCTTCAAATGAATAGAATCAACTTTCAGTCAATTTTGAGTTAACGACACTTATTTCATTTGATAAAGTGGACTGTTGGGTTTTACATTGCAATATATGTATTAATTCTGGTACTTTTACCATAAACCGACATATCAACCATTTGGTAGAGGTTGATATTTTAGAAATTATGGGATATGTTGAAAAAAAATGCAATGAGTGTGTTAACTAGCGACATTAGGAGTTAAGAAATGCAATCCAAACATTTTAAGTCAAATTAAAAAAAGTTGAAGTCAGGATTATTAAACCTCCTGAATTATTAGCCCCTACTGTTTATTTTTTCCCCAATTTCTGTTTAACGGAAATAATTTTTTCAACACATTTCTAATCATAATAGTTTTAATAACTCATCTCTAATAACTGATTTCTTTCATCTTTGCCATGATAACAGTAAACAATATATTACTAGATATTTTTCAAGACACTTCTATACAGCTTAAAGTGACATTTAAAGGCTTAACTAGGTTAATTAGGTTAACTAGGCAGGTTAGGGTAATTAGGCAAGCTATTGTATAATGATGGTTTGTTCAGTAGACTATCAAAAAATATATATAGCTTGAAGGGGCTAATAAATTTAACTTTAAAATGGTTTTTAAGAGAATAAAATGCTTTTATTCTAGCCGAAATAAAACAAATAAGACTTTCTCCAGAGGAAAAACATATTATCAGTAATACTGTGAAAATTCCCTTGCTCTGCTAAACATCATTTGGAAAATATTTTAAAAAAGAAAAAAAATTCAAAGGGGGGCTAATAATTTTGACTTCAACTGTATATTACATTAATTTGTATTTGGTCTTGTTCTTTCTTTTTTTTTAAAGAGCCCATATTATAGATGAAATAGGGTCATATTTAGGTTGTAAGGGTCTCCAACAACAGTCTAATATGCATGCAAGGTCAAACAACACTTTGATGGTCTTATAATATGCATTTATTTTTACCTAGTTATCCCAGCGACTCCCATATGAATCGTTCAGCGATTCATTTGTACCCAAACCCGTCCTCAGCGCGAAGCTAATCTGCGCTGATTGGACCAATGACAGGCTGCTGCGATTGGTCGACGACACTGACAGGCTTCAGGGCGAGACAGAGTGAAATGCCCAGCAGATTATCAACAAGGTAAAAGTAGTCACAGTGCACACACGCTTCATATGGGATTTTGGGCTGCCAGTGGGTGAATGTAAATACAGACGATGGACTAGAAAATACTGACGACTAACTATTTTATCAAGCAAAAAGTCCAAGAACTGGCGAGGATATGTCCTAGCAGTCTACTTGCTCTTTTTACACACACCACACACAGGGCCGGCGCGTCCAGAATAGAGACGGCGCGGCGGCGACACCTCCCTCCCCCTCCGCGTCCTCAGTTACATCCGCGATTACAACCCTAAGATTTCAACCGCGACACCCCCCCAGTCCTCACTTTACAAACGGGTCCCTTTGATCACCCTTTGCCTAGAGCTTTACCCTATTCACGAGACCACCACACAACACCACACACATCAACCTCCTAAGAGGAGACACTCACACAAACGACCGTCCTCAGAGGAGCCACACACACACCATTACACACACACACATAGGCGACCTATCCATAAACAAAGCGGCACGCGTCGCTTTTCAACGTAGCTTTACACGCGATATGAGAATATAAAGAGTTACCTGATACAGCAACACGCGGTTAACAAGTAACAAACACACAACTAAATGCATAATTTGCAAGCTAGAGTAAAGGCAACAGGTTTAATCGCACGTACTTACACTGGTGAAATGGGGGAAGAAACTGATTCATGATCCACTGATCCTTGTTCTGACAGTCTTACCGATCCTTCCTTTAACAAACTGATGAAGTCTTCTTTGTAAGCAGGTAGTTTCCAGAGGGCTCTCGATCTGCTCAAGGCTAGGCTATATGCTAAGGTTTCATCTTTGGGTGAAACTGTCAATAATCTCCATCTGCACAGCGTGACTTCATTCTACCGGTGTCTGTGTGGTCTCTCTGTGTGTGGTGTGTGTGACTTTTTTCTGTTAGTGGGCGGGGCCGCAGGTTTCAAATCTCCCGGGCTTGCGCGTGCAACTACTTGTGTTTCGTAGCTGCGTCATCGCGAAACACCTAATAACTCGTTATCAAGACGACTCGTTTGAAGCACTATGAGTCGACTCTTTTATAGATGAATCAATAGTTTTAAACACTGTACACTTACAGATTTAAGCCTTAGCTGGATATTTCACTTCACTTAGAGCTGTGTGACACACTACATGGAAAGGCATTTTCAAAAACCCATAATATGGGCTCTTTAAATGTTCAAAAACCATTTGCATTTAGTATGGACATTGTTCTTCTCATCATTTGATGAAGTGGCTTAAATTGACTCTGTGTAACACGTGGATGACAGAGACAACATTAGGATCCAAGTGCAGGTTTATTCGTTAGTCAGGCAATCAAGGGTCAACACAGGTGCAAACAGATGAATATAGGCAAATCCAGAATCGTAGTCACTATAACAGGCGAGAGGTCGGAAGGCAGGCAGTGAACATGGACAAACAGACAAACTTGGCAAGGGTCAAAACACGGAGAAACAACACTAAGAAAAACGCGTTGAAATTGTCACTTTAACAGGTAAACAAGACTCGGCCAGGAAGTGAGTGTGTGTGCTGCTAAAGTAGTGTGTGTTGATTAGTCCAGAAGCAGCATCAGCTGTGGGAGTCCAATCAGTGGAGACTTGGAGCAGGTGTGTGTGTGTGGCATGACTGAATTTGTAGTTCATAAGATGTAGTCCATGTGAATGTGAGTGTTTACCAGCGACCTCTGGTGGTTAGATCGCTGGTAATCATGACACTCTGTTTCTAAATGCTCTATGCTAAAGCTAGTATAATTATACTTTTCCCCCATGATCAGATCCACACCTACTTATTTATGCATTATCATGTCTTACAGAATGACCTGCCCCTAATTGCTATTTTTTCTCCTCCAATCACACAATTCTCCTTCAACAGAGACATGACCTCAGCATGACATGAGCCGCAGGTGTTTAGTGTGAATGAAAGTTATTATCCTGTACAAGAGAAGATCAGACAGCAGGTTCAGTCGCTCCGTCAACTGCTTCATTAAAGCCTGTTTTCTTCATCTCTCATCTGAAACTCTCTCAGTGACGTCAGTGATCTCAGCTGCTAATAAACATTTGTCTCCATCGCAACGGCTCCCTGCTCTTGTTTCAGGGCCCCGTTCGGCTCCCAAAACAACTGGTGTGCATTTGCCACCTGGAGTCCGGCTGGATTTGCACATCATCCAAAATCAGCTCAGATTATGCAGATCACATTGTGCCCATTGCACATCACCATGGAAATCTGCTTCCTGTGTTTGTACAATAAACGTGTGTTAGTAGATGCACAGATTTAAAATTCAGAAATAAGGAGCACACTGTAACAGTTTGGTTCAGAGTTGACTTGAGAAAAGTATCCATAAATATGTTTAACAGGCTGTTATTTAATAAAATAAAAAAAAACATTCATAAAAACTAAATACCAATAACATTCGGTGGACTGTTGGAAAATATATGTCAAATTAAATGTTATTATTGTTTTAAATAAAATAATTATTGTTTATTTCATTAAAGTAATCATGTTTTTTTTATTTCACTTAATAGTATATTCTTATTTAGTTTGATTAAAATATAATAAAACTTTATATTAAAATATTAAATTATTATTATTATTATTATTTTTATTATTATTATTATTATTATTATTATTATTATTATTATTATTATTCATTCATTCATTCATTCAATAATTTTCTTTTCGGCTTAGTCCCTTTATTAATCCAGGGTTGCCACAGCGGAATGAACCGCCAAATTATCCAGCATATGTTTCACACTGCGGATGCCCTTCCAGCTGCAACCCATCCCTGGGGAAACATCCATACACACTCATTCACACTCATACACTACGGACAATTTAGCTTACCCAATCACCCTTTACTCATGTCTTTGGACTGTGGGGGAAACTGGAGCACCCGGAGGAAACCCAAGCGAATGCAGATAGGACATCCAAACTCCACACAGAAACGCCAACTGTACCAGTCAAGGCTAGAACCAGCGACCTTCTTGCTGTGAGGCGACAGCACTACCTACAGCAACACTGCGTCGCTCACTGGTGTTCTTTTAATTAAACTGTATAAATTAAGTAAATCAATATTTGTTTAAATATCATTAAAATAAATAGCAATAAAGTTCTGTTTGACTTCATGATTAATAATAATAATAAATGATGAATAAATTGTATTATTGCTTCATACAAATAAAGTGTTGTTTATATCATAATCATAAATATTTATCATAAATAATGCTTTTAAAATATAGTCAAATTATTATTATTGTTGTTATTGTTATTGTTATTATATTTACCTCTGTAAAACCCCATTAGTTGCTTTTAAAAATTAAAAATATGAATAATCAAACTATAAATTAAATAAATCAATATTTGTTTAAATATCACTAAAATATATAGCAAGAATGTTCTGTTGACTTTATAATTCATAATCATAAAATGTATGAATAATTTTTTATCATTGATTCATACAAATAAAGTGTTGTTATATCACTAAAAGTAAAATCACTAAAATAATGCATTTAAAATATTTGGAAATAAATATTAAATAACAACAATAATAATATTTATTATTATTATTATTATTATTATTATTATTATTATTATATGATATTATTATAAATTATGTTTATAAATGCATTATTTTAGTGATTTAACAGCTGTAAAATTCCAAAACAAATATGTATTATAGTTGTTTTTAATAATAAAAAACATACATAATCAACCTGCATAAATTACATATATCAATATGTAATAAATAAATATCAGCATAATACTGTTGTACTTTATCATTCATGATCATAGAAATATGAAATATTATATAATAAATTAAATGTTTATTGTTGGTATTATTATTATTGTACTGTAAAATTACACAATTACAACAGTAAATTTTCAAAGCTAACTGATGTATTTTGTTTTTGTTTAAAACTTTAAACCATTACATTTAAGCTTTTAATTTTGGCAGAAAAAAGCTTTATTTGTTTTAATTTGTTTTAAAGTGTCAGGCATTCTATACTGGGCGACTGTAAATTCTGCCCCTGAGTACGTTCTACATTTAAATTCACATCAGTTTTATCAGATTGCTGAGTTCATATAAGCAGTACATCCAGACTATCAATTGATTGGTATTGACAGAGGTGTGTGTGCGTGTTTGTATGTGCCTGGGTGTGTGTTTATGTAAACAGTCTTTGACCGGCGGCATTTATCACACTTTAACATGCTGATCATCCGTCAGAAATGCTGAAAGCCGTGAGCAGCAGAATCACGCCAGCTCCCTGTTTTTGCATCTTCCTTCGTTTCATCCGTCATTTATTTTACATGTTTGATCACTGAATCCAGAACTCCCATTACAAAACGCACAAACATTTAGCGGAGGGACGGAAACTGGGCGCATGAAGAGAATGTAAATAGTTGAGTTATGCTGTTTGATCACATGAAAGAATAAAGATTGATTTCTGTGTATAAACGAATTTAAGCACTCGGCTTCAAAGAATCCACCCTCATCCAATAGCTTTGATGCTTTCAACTGCAAGATCATAAAAAATTATATTTTTAGTGTTGGATTCATTGTTATTATTTATAGTTGTATTATTTTTTTGCTTATTTATTCAATTATTCATTATTTGTCTAGTTATTTATTCATTCATTTTAAACGTGAGGTCGAAAGGGAGTTAATGATGCAGCATTTTGGTTTTATGTAGTCGGTATAATGTTTGAATCTCATTGGCATTTATAGACTCTGAGGTGCAGTACAGTACAAATGTAATCTCTGTTTCTGCTGTGACCTTTTCTCTTTTATAATTATTTTTATTGCCACACTTCATCTCTCCTGGATTGAGGGTGATGACATTAACATTGAGGAATGGAGGGGGAGAGAAGCACTTCAGGGTGACACTCATTACTGGAGCTGCGTGAGAGATAGTAGTATAGGATGTTTTTTATTTTTGATATTTTACATCAATTATAACACTTTTTTATTGTTAATTACATCTGTACTGTTAGAAAATAGATGTCTTGATTATTGATTTTATTTTATTTTATTTTATTTTATTTTATTTTATTTTATTTTATTTTATATACAGCTGAAGGCAAAATTATAAACCCTCCTGTGAAAATTAATTTGTTTTCAAAAATTGTCAAAGTGCTGTTAATGGAGAAAATATTTTTTTCCAAGACATTTTTAGACCTAATCTAATTTAATAACTTATTTCTAATAACCAATTTCTTTTGTCTTTGCAATGATGAAAGTAAATAATATTTTACTAGTTATTTTACAAGTTAGGTGAAACAGGTGAAAATTATCTCTTGTGGCTAACTTTGGCTTATTTACAGTTTTTTTATGTTGATTAAGCATCATAAATATAATGAAATGAAATAAAATAAAATAAAAAATATATTTAAAAAATTAAGTAAAAAAAATATATATATATATAAATATTAATTTAATTTAATTTAATTTAATGCCATTTAATGCCATTTAATGCCATTTAAAGGCTCAACTAGGTTAATTAGTTTAAATAGGAAAGTTAGGTTAATTAAGCAAGTTATTGATCAACAGTGGTTTATCTTTTAGGCAATATTGTTGATATATTTAATAATATATTTTAATATATTTATTTTTACATTTTATATATAATATATAACATTCATTAATCAATTAATCGTAAAATTTTCAATGATATCTTATTTTAAAAAATAAATATATAAAAACTGTTTATTAAATTATTGAAAAAGGTTTATTTTTATAATTATGAATTATTTTGAGTACAATTTAAGTTTTATGTTTTATGCAGCGGATGCCTTTCTAGCCCAAACCCCAGGGTCAGATTAACCAATGGGCCTTATAGGGGGGGGTGGGGAGGCCAATTTTGGAGTGTCTTTTTAGGCTAAGTGCAAATAGCACAACTAGTTGGAATAAGCTATATTCACAGTTTACACCCATCAATGCCTGATTAACAGCAGATTACAGTGTGAGTGGCGTACCTCGTAAAACGCACATCTTTTGACGCGATTGCTCATCAACCCAGTTCGAATCCACCGTCTGCTGAACTTGTGCTACTTTTTCTCTCCCCAAAACATATCAGATTTGAAATGTATTTATTTTTAATAGGAAGGAAACTTTTTTTTTTTAAATAATGCAAATGTGATATAAAGTCACAAGTGCCTCGAGGGTAGGCTATTTAATAATGTTTAGCCTAACAGTTATTTCATGTGTAACAGCATCTAAATAGTGATTATATTCTATAAACAGTTATTTTCCACCTGGTGTTAAATGTTAGCAACATCTTAATAGAATCGATTTGTATCTACAATGTTATCTACAATCTTCCGAACTCTATTTGTCATCATTTGCCGCAACTAACCCTACTTTACGAACCCGACCTCATGGCTCCGTGTGAAGATGGCACGTCTTATAAAGGTGCCTCCCTCTCTGTAAAAACTATTGCTCAGACAACTATATTTCCTCTTAGCAAAAAATTGCTATCACATATAATTATTATTATTATTATATTTACATTTTCTTTCTTTCTTTCTTTCTTTTTTTAACTAAACTGAATGCTGTAATTGGTCAAGCGCGGAAACATCAGTTTTGAAATAACCTGCACTTAACTGAGCGGACTGTAGTGTAGTTGGCGTACATCAAAAATTAGTGGACAAGTGGAGAGAAACGCGAGAGAAATTGGAGAGGAGGCATCTTTATTGAGGCATGTTCCATACACACCTTCTTTAAACAGACCTATGATCAGGAGAATGAGGGTATAGAAGAAGACGTTAGATGAAAAAGCTAGCATTAACAAGGTGGAGGAGGCTAACAGCAGCACAGCGCAGACTGGATTCATCATGTCAGAGAGACAGAAAGAAAAAGGAGAGAGAGAGGGAGAGAGAGAGAGAAAGAGAGAGAGAAAGGCCCTGAAGAGGAGAGAGACCGAAGAGGAGAAGAGGTATAGTGTGTGTGATTTCGGATACTTTTAGGTATATAATAAAGTTGATCTATGCTGTTTGCCTACTCTTCATCATGAGGAGAGTAGAGAAAATACAGGGAGAGGAGGAGAGAGACAGAAAATCATTAATAAGTGTGTATTATGAAAGACTATTCATAGAACGGGATTGGAGAGGCATTGTGTGTTCTATGCCATGCCAATAATATGCTTTATAAGTTTGTAAAAGTTATACAAAGTTATAGTCTTTGTAGACTATAAATATATATGTACTATAAATCATTTATTGTAATATGTGGGCAGCAAATTATAGATTTTTTTCATTTAAAAATTATTATATTATTCTTATTTTTCAATTCAACTATAGGGGTGCGACCGGGTAGTGGGCCTTACAAGACTATGTGCCCAGGGGCCCCTGAGTTCTTAACCCGGGCCTGCCCAACCCAGTACAGGGAAACACCCATATACTCACACATTCACATACACTCATACACTACGGCCAACTTAGTTTATTTAGTTCACCTATACCACACGTATTTGAATTTTGGGGGAAACCGGAGCACCCGGAGGAAATCCACACGAACACAGGGAGAACATGCAAACTCCACACAGAAATTTCAACTGACCCAGCCGAGGCTCGAACCAGCAACCTTCTAGCTGTGAGGCGACATCGCTAATATATATTCAGAATAAATATTTCTCCATATGTTCTTTGTAACTTTCAGTGGCTGAGTTTATCCATCGTGTACAGTATCATAATCCCCAACATACAGTCTCAAGCATGGCATTGGATGAGTTTGGTGTGTAATAGAAATAGCTCTCCAAACTTTCAGGTGGCAAAACTCCTCCAGGCTCTGAAAAAGGAGGATAGTATTGGTGTGGGCACACGAACTGTGATGAGACGCGTTCTTCAGACGACTAGCAGACAAAGCTTGCTGGATTTGCTGGAAATGTTTGAAGTTGCGCCGTAACTTTGAAAACCAGCTTTGCTCGGCTTGTTTCGAAGGTCCGACATTTCAGTTGATGGAGAGGGATTTGAAAAGTTCTGATCCATCATTGAAAGTTTCATCCCGGATTTGATGACTGAAAGACTCATATTTGCCGCCCACCTGCACATAAGATGAGAAAAGAGGCGATGTGCTCGACCGACGGGCCTTTTGAGAAATAACTGTGTGTGTGTGTGTGTGTGTGTGTGTGTGTGTGTGTGTGTGTGTGTGTGTGTGTGTGTGTGTGCGTGCATGCGTGCGTGTGTGCGTGTGTGTGTGTCTGTGACTGCGACCAAACGGCGTTCTCTTTTGCTTCAATTTACAGCCAATCTTTCCATCTTTCGCAGTCCCTCATGCATCCGTTTTGGTCATTTTTCCATCTTCTTTTCCTTTATCTGTTTTCTCTCGCTTTCATTAGTCGATTGCCAGAGGTGTCTTGAAGCAAAAGAGGTGCTTCATAATAATGGCACAAGAAAATTGACTCTTTATCTCTTTGTGGATCGTTCAGTTTCTCTATCTTTGCCTTCCACAAGGTGGCTCTCTATGAAATAGCTTCAGAAAAGTTATTTAAAGGGTACATATCATGCCCCTATTCATAACATGTCAAATAAATATTTGGTGTCCCTTGAATGTGTCTGTGAAATCGAAATACCCTACAGATTTGCCACTATTGGGTTGTAAGCAAAAACCGTTATGTGCATGTCTCTTTAAATGCAAATGAGATGCTGCTTTTTAGAAGACGGTGCTGTTCTGACACTCCAGAAACAACAAAACAAATCAACCTTATACAGACAAGAAATCACCAAAACAGTTGCTTACTTGAGTGAAATAAAAGGTTCAAGCCACTGATCTATAATAGAGAACTGGATTGCTTATGACGTCATAAAAAGCGAAGTCACCGCCCTGCAGAGATGGGAAGTAATGAAGTACAAATACTTTGTTACTGTACGTATGTAGATTACTCTGGTATCAGTACTTCACTCCACTACTTATTTTTTTTTGGCAACATTTTACTTTTACTTCTTACATTTTTACACAAATATCTGTACTTTCTACTCCTTACATTTTTTTAAACCACGGTCGATACTTTCGTTTTTATGTGTTTGGTGGTGCGATCTATATTCATTCTTGTCATTGCGCTATATGAAAGCAGTTTTAATGCAGTATTTTTCCTCATTGCGTGCCTGCGTGCGGCACTGCTCGGCCTTTTAAAGGCTATCGCGCACCATAGGCCTACGTGGGCTAGTTTATGACGATTACTATGAGAAAGGCTAGGATGACTATACGCAGATGAGACAGAGGGAGTCGGCGAATTTAACATGACTGATGCTGCCCTGTTTACATGGTAATAAGACACCTTTTGTTCGTTCAAATTACAGGTAAACAAGAGAGACATAATCCAGGCCAAAAATATGCCATTTAAATGCTTAAGCCTTTTTCAATCATACTGCACGGGCTTTCTCTGGTCTTTCAATCTAATACCGTGAAAAATAGTGCTTTTTTTGTAAAGATTTGTTTATTAACTACTAAATCAAACACTTTATAAAAACTTTATGTATAGAGATTTATTTCCTTTATTTTTGATAAGTAAAAGTATATTTCCTAATACAGAATTTATGCTGTTTTCCAGTTTTTGGTTGATTTTTTATTGACTATATGATTTTACATATAGGCCTATACTATTGTCTTCGGTTAATCATATTTAACATATATTTTTCAACAACAAAAGTATAATGGCCAATTTATGAATAAAAGTATAATGCAAAAGATCCTGAATTTATCACGTAAAAAAAAGATCATGCAGATGTTTTGAAGGTTGTAGTCACTCCTGTATATGTTGCTTTTAGAGTAGAATAAATGCATTACAGTTCTTCTCAGTCACTTTGGCAGATTTCTCAGATCAGAATTGAAATTTGCAAAACTGTGAGCCTAAGTGTATTTATAAATAGCAAAACACCATGGATTACCTTCAAAAGCCAGTCTCCTGCTCAAAATCCTTAGTTCATCTCTCAAAACAAAATTTCTGTGTAGATGAACATGTCAGTGGCATGTCAATGTCCTTGTGTCATTGTTTATGGATAAGACTCAAATTACTTAGTCATGTTGTCAATAACAGTGTACTCTGGAGGGCTGTTCTGGTGTAAACTATGGCAATAATTTTTTGGCTGTTTGTACTGTAATTAGTTGCCAGATCATGTCATTGTGATATAGAAAGGAAAAGAAAGCACCTCCTTTTAGACCTTCATTAGAAAATCAAGGTCTAAATGAAGCCCCCCCTCCCACTTAGCATGATTATGGCGACTTCTAACATGCCGGACACCCCCTCTGACTCGAAATAAACCCATATCAGTTAGTAGAATAGTTAGTCAGTTAGTAGAACAGAACACTGACTCATCTGCTGTGAAAAAAGAGACCTGATGATGGTGATAACGAGTGCGAGCCGACTGTCTGTTCTCTTGCAGCAAGCTCTCTCATTGAGTGTGTGATTCAACCTGACTAAGGTAATTTTTATTCTGCAATATATTTTGTAAAAGCCAATTAAGCAAGATAAAAAGTATCTCACGTTACTTTTTTTAAAGTTACTCAAAAAAAATTTATTGTTACTTTGTAAAAGTAATATATTTAATAATGTGCATTACTTATAATGCGTTACCTGTGAAAACGTGCTGATTAAGGGTCAGTAATATATATTAATAACTCTGTCACACATTACAATATGGGACACATATTAGGGTTAATTAATGTATTTACCAACATAAACAAATAAAGAACAATAAATTTATTAAAGCATTTATTCATGTTAACATTAGTTGATGAGAATACAGTTAACAACTAATGTTGACAAGCACATCATTCAATTTCAGTAATGCATGAATAAGTGTTGAAATATCATTAATAAATGCTTTACAAGCATTCTTCATTGTTTGTTCATGTTAGTAAATGCATTCACTAATGTCTCTGATTGTAAAGTGTTATCAAGAACTCTTTCATACGTCACTAGTGAAGTAAATATGCTGAGAAAGGGAGCAAAAAAATTAGTTTGTCCTGTTTTCACGTTTTCTGGTAGATGTACTGTGCAGACGATTATAGCACTTAAACATGGAAGAAGTCATATTTCCATGATAAATCCCCTTTCGTTTAATATGCTGGACATCAAAAGTAATAGAGTGCATAGAGAGCATGCATATAGATGACGCTATATAGATAGTTTGACATTCCCCTTTCAGATAATCTCCATGGTGGCGGATTTCCAATTTCATTTGCTCCCTAACCTTTAAGAATAATTTTGTTTTAAGATCTGCCTTCGAATGTCTAGTTGTTTGTACTTCTCTTTTATGTCCCCGTCGCTCATTCTCTGCCATTGGGGTTTGAACCTGCTGTTAGCTTGGTAAAAAGGCTCTCTTTGGATCCATTTAAATGTTATTGGAGGATAAAGACTAACAGAGATGATGCCCAGAGCCGTTCACCACTGTGTGACATTTCAAACCCGGCCGAGACCCTCGGGCCTTCATGGAGCATTTTACCAACTCGCTTTGAACTCCAGCAGAGAATATTAATACCCTTCGTTTTATTCAGATCCACTTTAATATGGAAGTATATAATACCATTACAGTCAATGTCAGCCACCTGCATGGGTTTTACCCTCAGAAAAAGAGGAATGATGCTTACAGCTTATAGGGATTTTTATTATTTGCTCACCTTTATGTTGTCTTTAACCTCTATGCCTGGGGTCTACAGTGATGCTGCAAGGTTCAAAGTTTTTTTATCATATGTCTTAAAAGAAAAAAGGGGCTGGTGTATTTGTCTAGTGAAACAAACTGTTATTTAAACATTTAACATTTCCAAAATAATTAAGTTTAATAAAATAATGAAGCTGAAATTAAACTTCAAAGATTTAACCTTTTATCTTAATGCTGTTTTTACATGTATTTCTGTTGTAAGCTGTTCGTTGTTAAGAATGTGCTTAATGTGGAACAATGTACAATGACATTATCAGCAGCAAGATGATTCTGGAGCTCTTTGGAGGTGGTTTGTGGTTTGTCTGTGACCATTCTAACCATTCTTCGCCTTTGCTTTCAGATATTTTTTTTGGTCTAGCACATCTTTCCTACACCAGAACTGTTCCTGTGGCCTTCCATTTTCTTACTATATTTCTGACTGTGCAGATAGAGACTTAAAACCTTTGTGATAGCTTTTGTATCCTTCTCTTAACTCATGTTGGTGAATTATCCTAGTTTTTGGGTCATTAGAAAGTTCTTTTGAGATTACCATGTTGCTACTTTCAGGTTCACAAAAAGGAGAAGCACAACTAGCAATCCGCAATCTTAAATATCCTTTTTCATGATTTGTTTCACCTGTGAAGGGATTGTTAAGGTTCACTGAGTCAGTCAAATATTTTGTTGTTGTTGTTGTTGTTGTTGTTGTTGTTGTTGTTGTTGTTGTTGTTGTTGTTGTTGTAATCTAAGTGACTACAGGTCAGTTAATCCACACAAAAGAGAGGGTGCCCAAACTTTTGCAAAGCCTATTTTTCAATTTCAATTTAATTTCACACATCTCAAAACTGCTACACCACACATTTCTGTCTGAAAAAAAACATGGCATTATCTAGCTTTCACTAGAAACCAAATGGCATTTCATTGTGATCTTTTCTTATAAAGAAAGAGCACATATGCAGCCAGGGAGGGGTGCCCAAATTTTGCCATAAAACTGTAATATATTTGTAAATAATTCTGAATTCTGAGATTCATTATATGTACACAAATAAAAATAAACACTATTAGGCTGACTTTACCATTTATTTCAATATAATTGTAAATATACAATTAAATGCAGCCTTTAAAACTTAATCTATCTGTGGTGAGAATAGACTTCTTTGAACGACCTTGAAATATCTTACTCACCACAAAACTTTAAAAAGTCTTTGTACTCTAAGATATTGCATGCATGTTATTTCATGCAGCATGTAGGTCTTTACTGAATGCAATTTATTCATGCTGTGCCACTGAAACAGATATATTTGTAAAGAATATAGTTTTCAAGCCAAAACTTGCATAATGCATATTGCTTTTCTTTGTTCCTTCTTTCTTGACAAACATAAAAGCCTCTCAAAAGTATCATTGAATCATAAAAATATTACACTTTTATGTTACTGATTAAGAGCATACAGGTTTAGAATTAAGTAAGATGAGTAAATAAATTTTTACTGAACTTTTTATTATGCGGCACAGAGGCTCAGTGGTTAGCACTGTCACCTCACAGCAAGGAGGTCATTGGTTCCCGGCTGGGCCAATTGGCATTTCAGTGGGGAGTTTGCATGTTCTCCCCGTGTTCGTTTAGGTTCGGTTTCCCCCACAGTTCAATGCAGAATAAGTGAATTGAATAAAGTGAATTGAATAAGTGAATAAGTGAATTGAATAAACTAAATTGGCCGTAGTGTATGAGTGTGTGTGTGAATGATAGAGTGTATGGGTGTTCCCGCTGCGTAAAACATATGCTGAAATAGTTGGCGGTTCATTCCGCTCTGGCGACCTGTGAAATAGAGACCAAACAAATTTATTCTGAGTTGTGTCTAAGCCGCAGGAAGATGAATGAATTAATAAATAAATATAACTTTTTATTTAAAGGTGGGATCAATCAGCAAATTTTGAAGGCTTAATTGTGTTTATGGGGTGCACTTTGACCTTCTCATGCTTTGTTTAAAACAAAATCACATGTTTCACACATATTACTTTTATTCAATTTAATTCAATTCACCTTTATTTGTATAGCGCTTTTACAATGTAGATTGTGTCAAAGCAGCTTCACATAAAAGGTCATAGTAAATTGGAACAGTGTAGTTCAGTTTTTAGTGTTTAAGTTCAGTTCAGTTTAGCTCAGTTCAGTGTGGTTAATAATCACTACTGAGAGTCCAAACACTGAAGAGCAGATCCAACGATGCCCAGCTCTACAGATCCCGAACCATGCAAGCCAGTGGCGACAGCGGAGAGGGGAAAAAAACTTTACTAATTGGCGAAAGGGAAGAAAAAAACCTTGAGAGAAACCAGACTGTCATGGATTGGTCAGGCTCTCACGACCCCCACTCACGAAGATCACCATCACCTGACTTCTAATGAGCACACAGCTGCATCACATTCACGAGCACCAGATAAAAGCACAGCACTCCAGTCGCTCATTGTCCGGGCTCGTCTCGACGAAAGCGGACAACTGAGCGACCACTCAGCGTAGTCATCCTCAGCTAAAACAAACGATTTACTTACCTGTTCTCTTTGTATTCCTCCTAGTCTTCCTGGTCCTCCCGAATCGTCCTGTCTTCCAGTCCTTCCAAGTCTGTGTCATCCTCTGTCAGCTGTATCTGGTGTGTGCTGTCCATCCTCGTGTATTCCTGTTACCCAGCCACGGAGGAAAAGACCCCAACATCATTCCTGATCCTCCTGGCTATCCTTCATGTGCTCCTTGTTGTCATTTAATAAACACCCTAACGTTTCCTTACCTCTGTCTCCTGTCCGCTTCATAACAGAAGCCCGGACCCTTAACGACGACAACATGAGCACCCCCGATCACCTTCAAGAGCTGGTGGACCAGTTGAAGCGGATTCTACAGCCACCAGCTCCACTTTCCAACGCACCACCAGCACCGAGCACTTCCGCCTCCACAGTTTCTTCTTCGGCCCTTCCTTCCAGTCCCATGGCCCGACCAGCGCCCTACTCAGGCGGAGCGGGGGAGTGCAATGGTTTTCTGTTACAATGTTCCCTCATATTCGAAATGCAACCTTCTCTATATCCCACAGATAAGTCGAAGATCGCCTACATCGTATCTCTACTCTCTGGACCTGCACTTAAATGGGCTGAGACGATCTGGAACCAAGCCGGGCCGGTCATGAATTCCATCACTACCTTCACGGAGTATTTCAAAGAGGTGTTTGGACGTTCTGATGGGGAAGTAGCCGCTGGAGAGCAGCTGTATCATCTAAAGCAAGGTACTCTATCTACACAGGAATATGCTCTCCGGTTTCGCACTCTAGCAGCTGCAAGTGGATGGAATGAGAGATCGTTGTTGACCACGTACCGGCTCGGCTTGGAACCCACTCTCCGAATCCAACTGGCCACATTAGATGATACAATGGGTCTGGAGAGATTCATCCAACATTCTCTCCGATGTTCCGATCGTCTCCGTTCCTATCAACAGGACACCATCACCCCCTCGTCTGCACTCCTCCAATCGCCTGAGTCAACAGCCTCTCCAGAACCAGAACCCATGATAATAGAGTCTGGAAGACTGACATCAGCGGAACGACAGAGGAGGCTGACCCGGGGTCTGTGTCTATACTGCGGGGTCAGTGGACACACCCGTATGGAGTGTCCCCTTCGTCCCATTCGGACTTCAGTGAGTGTATTCAGTACGAATATTGAACAATGTAAACCACTTACTACCACCGTACAAATAACTACTGCCTCTATTTCTCTCCTTGTCACAGCCCTCATCGACTCCGGGTCAGCAGGGAACTTCATCTCCCAATCCCTCTGTCGTCAACTCCACCTCCGTACTGAGGCGTCCTCGCATATATACCAGATACAACCGATAACCCAGTGCACTCGATCTTCGACCCGTATCCATCGACAATGCGAAGACATCCTTCTTCAAGTGGGGTTGTTACATCAAGAGAGGATTCAATTTCTGGTTCTGGAGGGTGCAAATATGGACATCATTCTAGGGCGCCCGTGGCTGGTGAAGCACGATCCCATCATCTCTTGGGGCACAGGAGAGATAAAGAAATGGGGATCTGGATGTACACCTGCCTGTTTTCCAAATCTCCCTCTTCAAGGTCGGAACCCCATTTCTTTGTTTGCAACATCGGTCGAGAGCCCTCCTGAGAAGCAGTCTATCCACATTCCTAAGGAGTACAGCTCCTTTCATGATGTCTTCTGCCCCAAGAGAGCTTCCCAGCTACCGCCGCATCGGCCATGGGACTGCGCGATCGACCTAGTTCCAGATGCCCAGTTGCCAAGAGGTAGGATCTACCCGCTCTCGCTTCCAGAGAAATCAGGCAATGGAAGATTACATAAGGGAAGCTCTGAGTCAGGGGTACATACGTCACTCAAAATCACCAGCCGCCTCAAGCTTCTTCTTTGTGGCCAAGAAGGACGGAGGGCTGCGTCCATGCATCGACTACAGGGTCCTAAATAACGGTACAGTAAAATACCGATACCCCCTTCCTCTGGTACCAGCCGCTTTGGAACAGCTCCGAGAAGCTAAAGTCTTCACTAATTGGACCTCCGCAGCGCGTATAATCTGATAAGAATACGTGAGGGGGACCAATGGAAGACAGCATTCGTGACCCCTACTGGCCACTATGAATATGAGGTCATGCCTTACGGTCTGGTCAACGCCCCCTCCGTATTCCAAAACTTCATTCATGAAGTCCTCCGGGAGTTTCTTCACCACTGTGTAATAGTGTACATAGATGACATCCTCATTTACTCCCGGAGTGAGGCCGAACATCGCCAACACGTTGCGGAGGTCCTACACACATTGAGAGAACATCACCTCTACCTCAAAGCGGAGAAATGCTCATTCCACCAGAAGTCGATTCATTTCTTGGATACATCATTGACCAACCGGTATACGTATGGATGGGAAGAAAATTGAGGCTGTTCTATCCTGGTCAGAACCCACTTCCATTAAGGAGCTCCAGAGGTTTCTTGGGTTTGCTAACTTTTATAGACGGTTTATCAAGGACTACAGCAGGATTACATCACCTCTCACTAATCTCCTCAAGGGTAAACCCAAAGGACTGGAGTGGACCAAAGAAGCAGCCGCAGCCTTCCGCCTTCTTAAGAAGGAGTTCACAAGGGCCCCACTCCTGACTCATCCTGACCCAAATCTTCCTTTCGTGGTGGAAGTGGACGCATCCACCACCGGCGTCGGGGCAGTATTATCTCAACATCATGATACACCGCCCCGACTGCATCCCTGTGCCTATTTCTCTCGGAAGTTGAGCCCGGCGGAGCAGAATTACAGCATAGGAGACAGGGAGCTTCTAGCAATCAAGCTAGCCTTGGAGGAGTGGCGTCACTGGTTGGAGGGAGCCAAACATCCGTTCCAGGTGATCACAGATCACAAAAACCTCCAATACATCAAAGAGGCCAAGAGACTATGTCCACGTCAAGCCAGATGGTCACTTTTCTTCTCACGTTTTGATTTCTCCATTTCCTATCGTCCAGGACCCAAGAATCTAAGAGCAGACGCTCTCTCTCGTTTACACGAGCATCACGATCATGAAGAACTCCCAACGAAGATTCTTCCCGAACACATCTCCATTTGTCCGATCACCTGGAACGCTCCTCCAGTCGTTGCCACTCCGGAAGCCCCTGCTCCGCCGGGATGCCCTCCTCATCGGCAGTTCATACCACCTGAACACCGGGTAGATCTGATCCACTCCTTACATACCTCGCTAGGCACTGGACATCCAGGGATCAACAATACTCTCTCGCTAGTATCCCAACGATTCTGGTGGCCAAACATGGCAAGGGATGTGAGGCAATATGTTCAGGGCTGTAAGGACTGTGCCCAATCCAAGAGCCCACGTCATCTACCCGCTGGAAAGCTACATCCCTTGCCGATTCCGAACCGTCCCTGGTCACACCTAGGAGTGGACTTTATCACTGACCTCCCTTCGTCAGAAGGTAATACCTGTATTCTAGTCATAGTAGATAGATTCTCAAAGTTTGTCAAACTAATCCCTCTGAAAGGTCTTCCCACAGCCTTTGAAACTGCCGACAATATCTTTAATCAAGTCTTCAGGTCATTTGGTATTCCAGAAGATATTGTGTCGGACAGAGGTCCACAGTTCATCTCACGTCTATGGAAAGCCTTCTTCAAGCTCCTAGGTGTGGCCGTCAGCCTCTCTTCTGGATATCATCCCCAAACCAACGGGCAGACAGAGAGGAAGATTCAGGAGGTGGGACGGTTCCTGAGGACCTTCTGCAGTGGTCACCAGAACTCCTGGAGCCAGTATTTGGGCTGGGCAGAATATGCCCAAAATTCACTGCGGCAACCCTCCACCGGACTCACGCCATTCCAGTGCGTCCTGGGCTTCCAACCACCGCTCTTTCCCTGGGATGGCGAACCATCTGATGTCCCCGCAGTGGATCACTGGTTCCGGGAGAGCGAGAGAGTCTGGGACGAGGCTCATCAACATCTGCAGAGGGCAGTCCGTCGAAGCAAGGTAACCGCCGATAGGAGAAGGTCTGAAGAACCCAGATACACACCCGGACAAAAGGTGTGGCTATCCACCCGGGACATACGCATGCGACTGCCCTCTCGCAAGTTAAGTCCCCGATTTGTTGGTCCCTTCACCATCGTGGAACAGGTTAACCCCGTCACCTACAAACTACTATTACCCTCTCACTACCGTATTCACCCTACATTCCACGTATCACTCCTGAAACCCTATCACGATCCTGTTCTTCCCTCCACAGAGCCTGACCACGAAGAGGAACCCCCTCCTCCACTGCTCCTAGAAGAAGGAGCCGTCTACGCAGTGAAGGAGATCTTGCGTTCCCGACGTCGTGGTGGCCAGTTGGAGTACCTGGTGGACTGGGAAGGGTACGGCCCCGAAGAAAGGACATGGGTTCCCAGAGCTGATATTCTCGATCCTAGTCTCATGGTGGAGTTTCATGAGAGCCACCCTGAGTTCCCAGCGCCTAGAGGCAGAGGGAGACCACCACGGCGTCGGAGGTGTCGGCCCTCAGGAGCGGGCCCTGGGGAGGGGGGTACTGTCATGGATTGGTCAGGCTCTCACGACCCCCACTCACGAAGATCACCATCACCTGACTTCTAATGAGCACACAGCTGCATCACATTCACGAGCACCAGATAAAAGCACAGCACTCCAGTCGCTCATTGTCCGGGCTCGTCTCGACGAAAGCGGACAACTGAGCGACCACTCAGCGTAGTCATCCTCAGCTAAAACAAACGATTTACTTACCTGTTCTCTTTGTATTCCTCCTAGTCTTCCTGGTCCTCCCGAATCGTCCTGTCTTCCAGTCCTTCCAAGTCTGTGTCATCCTCTGTCAGCTGTATCTGGTGTGTGCTGTCCATCCTCGTGTATTCCTGTTACCCAGCCACGGAGGAAAAGACCCCAACATCATTCCTGATCCTCCTGGCTATCCTTCATGTGCTCCTTGTTGTCATTTAATAAACACCCTAACGTTTCCTTACCTCTGTCTCCTGTCCGCTTCATAACACAGACTCAGTTGGGCATGACCATTTAAATTTCTCCGCTGGCCAAAATTTCTCCGCTGGCCTATTCAACTAAACTTGTTTCAGTTTTACTTAAAAAAAATAGCCTGTTGTCTTCCTGGTTCTGTTAAACGCATCTTTTAGAAATATGCAATGAGCTCTGACTGGTCAGTTGGCCTACCACCTAATGCATGTAAATTCTGAGTTTGTGATAGCTCCATTGCATTGATATATATTGCAGTTCAAGATATATCTGAAGGAGACTTGACAGACACCTTCGATGTGATGCAAGCACTGTATTGTTGACACAATTATATAATTATTGTGCAGAAAGAAACATTGCAACATGTAAGAACTGAATTTACTTTTCTGACTTATTGCAGATTCAATGGTCAAACACATGCTTATATGTTTAAATGCTGAGTATTCAGATAAACAGTCAGTCAAACCTAAATTAAAAGCAGTTTAAATGCATTATCTATGTATGTCTTAAAGCAACACAGCTTAATGAAACATTATAAACACTGATCAAAAATCAAATGAAAAGAAAAGCATTGATTTATGATCTATATTATGAATTATATTATGATTATAAATTATATTTTATCTATACATATTTATGCAAGTATAAAATTGGTGGGGCCACTGTTTTTGAGTTTGAAAAATGTGCCCATATACATCTAAATAAAAAATAAAGTACTCACTGATCATTTTTACAAATATCAGTAGCATTTGTTTTAGACTTGTTCCAAACTAGACTTGTTATATTTGTACTTGACATCATTTGTACTTGATTGAAATGATGACTGAATTTTCATTTTTGCGTGAGCTTTCCTTTTAATGTCTGTTCAGTGATAAGTAACCGTCCAAGAGAATCGAATCAAATTGTGAGCTTCTGAATCAGAATCGAATCACGTCTGGAAATCTGAGTAAATTCCCAACCCTAGCACCTACAGTAACAGCTCTTTCTCTTTCTCTATGTCTCTGTAAATGTGTGTGGGTGCGTGTGTGTATTTCTGGAGCTCCTGATGGCCCAGGGCCGTGTGGCTGATTGCCTGTTTTGTGGCAGAATGGGCTTTTATAGGCTGGAGGGTCTGCACTTACCTCTGATTACCACTAAGCTCTTATATTCCCAAGAGCCGCTGGATGAGGCTCTCCAGCAAGTCAAGGTTAGCCTTGAGTCACATACAGTACCTCCATCTCATCGTCGTACAGCAGAACCATCCGGCTCAGTCCATAAAGAGGCTCTTCATTTATCACGAGAAGTGCCAATATGTTACTTTAGGCCCTTTTTTAACTCTTAAAATGCTGTTTTTTGTGTGCTGGTTGACTTTGAGATCTCATAGTCAGAATTAAACCTGTTCAATTTGTAGTGCTTCACATTCTTGAAAATCAGCTTGCACTGAAGAGTCCTGTGCCCATGATTACTCGTAATCATGCAATCTTGTGTTTCATTGTTATCATAGGGCCTAAAACTGGTCTGAAATTGTCCCACACTTCACCTGTTTTTATCTCTTTTTATATGCTAATCAGGATTTGTGTCTTCCTCCAAAACTTTTTGTCATACTTCAGATCTTGAGTTAAAACTTTTTAAAGTGATCAAAATTTTGAATGAGTTGGATTTGAATGTGTGTGAGTGTTATATTATAATGCATTATATAAAAGTAAAGGTAATACATACTGGACACTACCGGTCAAAAGTTTGGGTTAGTTTTTTTTCTCATTATTTTTTATTTAAAGAAAATTATTCAAACACTTTATTAAGCTGGTATTTATTAAATGTAATTTTTATATATATTTATTACAATTTTAAATAACTGCTTTCTTATTGTATGTAGTTTTAAATGAAAATATTGCTCCAGTCATTATTGCTTTTATTACTACTACATCAAAAATAATAATAACAGTGATAACAACAACAATAATAATAATAATAATAATAATACTAATAATAATAATATAATAATAATAATAATAATAATAATAATAATAATAATAATAATAATAATTACTATTATTATTATTATTATTATTATTATTATTATTATTATTACTATTATTATTATATATTATATAATAATAATAATAATTATAATAATAATTATTATTATTATTATTATTATTATTTATTTATTTATTTATTTTTTATTATATTTATTACAGTCATTTTATAGTGCAATACTGTATTTTTGATTAAATAAGTGCAGCCTTGCTGAGCAGGAGAAGCTTATTTTAAAACATTTAAAAGTCGTACTGACCCCAAACTTTTGATGTCAAAACCGAACAAAAATAACGTCCTCTAATAGTTATCTTGACCACCAAAATAGTGGCACAAAAAGTATTATAATTTAAGAAAAGTTTTATTCATCTGATAGCTTTGATTACAAATGTACACTGGATTTTCTATCTGTATAATGTATACATTACAAAACTACTGTACTGTACCTTAAAGACAACAAACTGACATTGGCAATCTAACATTGGCAGAACAGTCCTGTAATTGATTTTTGAAATGTTTTGTGATACCAACATCATATCAATGAGCATTTTTGTGTTTTTGATGTCATTTTGATATCCAGGTGTCCTACTAGTAAAACAAAAAGTAAAGAAATTTGATAAAAACAGTAATATTGCAAAACATAATTACATTCTAAAATAAACTGCACTATAAATATTGAAGTATTTCTAATATTAAAATGTATTTCCTTGTTGACAATGCTGTATTTTTAACCGCCATAATATACTGTATGCATTGTAATGAGTCGGGTTGCAACAGAGGTGAGGATCCAAATGCCGTTTATTAAGTGAACTGTCAAGCAGGCAAAAGGTCAAAACAGGGACAGACAGGAGCATGCAGATAATCCAAAAGCATAGTCAGAGTACTGTCAGAGAATGGTCGGGACATGCAGCAAAACAACATAAACAATAAAACAAATCAAAGGTCAAAAACAAAGAAAGGCAGCATAAGGAAAATGCTTCGGTAATGCTCACTTATAGATCACAAGACTCAGCAAAGATGTGTGCGTGTCTGTCATTGTGCGTGCGGTGTGCTGTGTTTATAGTCAGGGTAATCAGTCCTCACAAGTTTCAGTTGTGTGTTTTCAATACAGTGGGATCTGGGCCAGGTGTGTCAGTGCAGGGATTGAAGGGATTTGTAGTTCATTTCAGTGACGGAATTGTGGTCAAGGTGATTGTGCTTATTTTCCAGTGATCTGTAAGGCCTAGATCGCTGGTGATCTTGACATGCATATGCACTACCTGACAAAAGTCTTGTCGCCTATCCAATTTTTAGGAACAACAAATAATAACTTCTAGTTGATCATTTGGTATCAAAAGTGGCTTATATGAAAGGCAATAGCCTCTAGATTACGCTTCTTTTATTAAAATAAAATATGATCATGCCTTGATTTTTAATTATTTAATTAGGACAGTAAGATCTGACTTTGCTGAGACAAAAGTCTTGCCACTTAACCGAAATAATGCACAATATAGAATATAAAGTCATGGTCCAGTGAAAAAGAATTAATATTGTGTATGACTCCCATGAGCTTGGAGGACTGCATCCCTACATATCTGCATAAGTATAAGTCTCTGTATAGGTCTAAAATTTAATTCACAATGGTCTTAAAAATGTCTTAAATGTAACTTGGTAAAACCTGCAGAAACCCTGGTGTCAGACTATGTTCAAGTGTGAGAAGTATATTAGTTTGTGTTGTGTGTGCGTAAATATCAGAAGTGTAAATGCAAAAAAAGAGCAATATACCTAAACAATGCACAACAATCAAGATCATATAGCATTATAGTCTGTGCAGTTTCAGTGTTCATGAGTGAATATAGCACATAGGGAAAGAAAGAAAGAAAGAAAGAAAGAAAGAAAGAAAGAAAGAAAGAAAGAAAGAAAGAAAGAAAGAAAGAAAGAAAAAAAAGAAAGAAAGAAAGAAAGAAAGAAAGAAAGAAAGAAAGAAAGAAAGAAAGAAAGAAAGAAAGAAAGAAAGAAAGAAAGAAAGAAAGAAAGAAAGAAAGAAAGAAAGAAAGAGAATTATATTTAGTGTGAACCTTCACATTTAACAACTCTAGCTTTTTGACAGATCTAATAAGAACTTCAAACTGAAGCACAAGGACGTCTATTTATTTAGCTTTCAGTGTAATTAAGGAGCTCATTATTGCAATATTGGAGATCAACAAGAGATGATCTATATAACTGATCAATAATTTGGTGATTTTTTTATTCAGTAAATATCATGTTTTTCCCCACAGTTCTGAGAAATCTCACATCTCGATGTATTGCCTCAATATTGTCAGCTCACGAAAGACAGACCATTTTGCCTGCGGGTACAAGATAAGGAGACACCAATTAACTGGAAGCTCATTGGTGATAAAATGGAGCCCTTCTGCAGTATGTTTCATGTAGAAAATGATGTCTGTGTTTCTCCTTCAGAGACCATTTGGAATTAGCGGAAAGAATTGAACAGCCTTAGATTAATTTCATTAGCTCAGTGCTTCTGTGATAGAATAATAGGCTGCCAGAAGGAGAAGAAGGACTCTTCTGCATTTCAAAGGTCAAAATATTGGAGCGCTCGGATGATTAAAGTGGCGGCAAGAAATCTGGAAAACACATTGATGATGAGTTTTTTTTTGTTCATGTTCCTGAAAATTGGCCGCTTACTTCAGAGAAAACCTCTTGTAGGCTTTGTGTTCATACATCAGTTTTAGCATTAATACAGATGTCCGCACAATAACATGTTTTGTTCTCTGTTAAATTTGATACTTCTCCTGAGAGCAGCAAAACAACAACAGTCAAATGAAAAATGTACTCACTTGCGATCCTTGCTACTGGGCTCCCTGAAGCTGTTTACATTTCTCCAATGCAGAACAAAATGTGTAGCATGTTGGTGATTTTAAATTCTAGATGATCTGCTTAAGTGGACAAAACACATTCATGATGCCAAATTTTGAGACGGTAGAACCAGTATTTCAGATGTTGAGGTCATTGTGATGCAAGAAACTTTATTTCAGGGCAATTTAGATTTCTCTTTACTGATATATCTGTATTGATTTAGTCTTTATAAGGTAAAATGCAAGCCTTATCCTAAAAAAAACTTTACTGTAAAAAAAAATATGTTAATTAACAGTTTCTGTATTTTGTTTTCTGTTTATTTACGATTGTGAATTGCATTATGGGACTTTGATCTCTCATTGTTGACTTGAATTGAATTGGTGTTGAAAATGTAACTCTACAGTTAAACAAAGTGACTTTTATTGACATTTTAGTAGTTTGAAATAAGATAATGTATAAGAAATAATGTATTGAGAAATACGTCTGTAAAATAACAGAAGTTTAGATTTTTGTAGCGTAATATACAACACCAACCCAGACAATATATCACTTTCAATTATTAAAAATGTTCATAAAAGTGACTTTTTCTGATTTTCAAGTTTAAAAGTTCTTGGAAGAAAGATCTAGTTCCCATGATGCAATTCATAAGCATAAATAAACAGGTAAAAATAAAAAATAAAAACATCAACCCCCCCAAAAAATAGAAAGCTGCTAATTTATGGATATTTTTCCAGTGTGGTTTGTTGTAACCAAATGTTGGATTGAATATGAATAAATCCAAATGGTTATATTTCACCCAGCGTTGGATTACAACAACCCAGCATGATTTATATCTCGTAATATGCCTTAATATCTCTCTTTGTGGATATTCAGCTTGCAATTTTGAATCCTTATTCAGTGTATTATAGTGTACAGGGTACCTCACAATGCAAATAAATATTGTAGCGTGGCTTCATATCTCATAACGTGGCTTACATCCTCATAAAAGGTAAACTTCATGTCTCACAATGTTGGTTTTTGTCTTATAGTGTTGCTTGACATCTTACAATGTTGCTTAAAGGAGAGTGTTCTTTTCCTTTTAATTCAACATTTGAGTTCAACATTTGAGTTTTACTATTTTTAAATCCATTCAGCTGATCTCCATGTAAGTTGGTAGCCATTTTATCATATCTTAGCATAAATCTTTGAAATTGATTAGACCATTAGCATCTTGGTCAAAAAGTTGTAAAAAGAGGTTTTGATCATCTATTTAAACATTGACTCCACTGTAGTTAAATTGTGTACTAAGACTTTTTATTTTTACCAGTGTGGCTTATTTTCTTAAAATATTGATGTGCATGACACATGGATTTGTAAATATTTACAGTACATCTTAATATCTTACAATGGGGCTTTATATCTTAAGGTGACTTAACTCATAATCATGCTTTATATATTACAGTGTGACAATGTGGATTAATATCCCAAATTGTGACTTAATATCTTATGATATATCTTTCTCAAAGTGTGACAGAGTAAATCATAATTATGCTTCGTATCTCAAAGTGTGACTTTGTGACACATATTAAAGTGTTAAATAATTGCACAAAATGTGGCTTACAGAAAGAATCACAATCTTAAAACCAAGGCTGTAAAAGCCATAATTTGATTTATTATCATTTATTCATAGTGCTTAAATACATCTACAGTTTACACATGTTTAATTGTGTACATTTCCTGATTCTCCCAACTCCCTCTTAGTTTGTAATGGTTTGCTCCACCTTTTTTGGACTGGATTGTATTACTGGGTCTATGAGATGCGATAAAAAAGACTGAATTTCCATAAACACTTGCAACACATGCACTACCTGACAAAAGTTTTGTTGCCGATCCAATTTTTAGGAACAACAAATAATAACTGTGTTATTATTGTTCTAGATGATCATTTGGTATCAAAAGTGGCTTATATGAAAGACAAAGGCTTCTAGATTACGCTTCTTTTATCGAAATAAAATATGATCATGCTTTGATTTTTAATTATTTAATTAGGACAGTAAGGTCTGACTTTGCTTAGACAAAAGTCTTTTCACTTAACAGAAAAAAAAATGTATTTATTATCATTTATTCATAGTGCTTAAATACATGTACAGTTTACATATGTTTAATTGTGTACATTTCCTGATTCTCCCACCTCCCTCTTAGTTTGTGATGGTTTGCTCCACCTTTTTTGGACTGGATTGTATTACTGGGTCTATGAGACGCAAAAAAAGTGAAAGCAAGAAAGACTGAGTTTCCATAAACACTTGCAACACAGGCTTACTGCAGGTTTTACCAAAACGTACCTACATATACGTTTCTGAAGAGCGTGAATTATGTTGCCGGAGCTACGTATGGCTTTATGTATAAAGATATAATGAGTAATAATGAGCCTGGGTTGAACATTTTTCATTTGAATGAAACTCTAGTCAATTAGTCAGAGTTTCATGCAGTTGTAGTTCCAGGGTAAACTTTATTTGACATTAAAAGTCTACAAACAAACATTATATATGCCATTTGATTTTTTGTAAAAAAAAACTTTTGTAGACAAATTTAGCCATAATATAATCATCTCATAATGCCATGAGGGGGTGTCCTGTACACCGCTGGGAGAGGAAGGAGCACTCAATTTCCTGCAGTGATCATTGCACTTTGTGATTGCCTGTTGATATCACTTAGTGTGTCTCATGTTTCACTCACACAAACACATAAACTCAAGAATCATATTATTTCTCCCAACGGTCAAGTTCTTTTTTTTTTGCTTGCTTTGCCAAGTCTTTGTGAATTACACATCCCCTGCTGTTCTTTTAATGTCAGAGTTTCCTCACTTTCTCATATTTTCTTTGCTTTATTCCAGCAGCGTGAGTCATATATCCACTCTGCAGTCAGGATAACACCCCCTCCATAGAAATCCAGTGATGCTTAAACTGACACATCTGACACTCTTGAATCGGCACCGCTCTTGCATTATTATTCTCCAGATTAAGAAGGAATTGTAGCACAATAGTCATACTGACTGTGAAAAATGTCATCCTGACTATCATAATTACACCATAATCATTTTTTTTTTTACATTCTCTCTTTCTCTTTCTAGTTTTGTGTCGCTTTCATAATGTCGCTTTTATGCTATGTAATGTGGCTAACTATCTCATAACATGGCTTAATTTCTCCAATTGTCACTTAATAACTGATAAACAGGCTTTGCAACTTTATAGCGTGACAACTCATATATTGGCTTCATATGTCCCAATAATGTCACTTTTTGCTTTTTGCATATGGCTTCAAATCTCAAATTGTGACAATAAGTCATAATAAGGCTTCATATCTTGTAGTGTGACTTACTAACTCATAATCAGGTTTCACATCTCAATGTGTGACTTATTTCATATATTGGCTTTATATCTCAAAGTCTAACTTAATAGCTCTGTCACTATGCTGTTCAGTGTGGCTTATATCTCATAAAATGGCTTCATACCTCAAACAGTCACGTAATAAGGTGTAACAAGGCTTCATATCTCACTGTGTGATTGGCTAACTCATAAACAGGCTTTGTATCTCATTGTGTGACTAAACTCATATCTTGGCTTTATATCTCAAAGTCTGACCTAAAAACTCCTTTTGTCACTTTAGGCTGTTTAGTGTAGCTAACTATCTCATAATATGGTGTCATATTTAACATTTTTATAATGAGGCTTCATATCTTACAATGTGACTTACTAACTCATAAGCAATCTTTGTATCTTACAGTGGGACTGAAGTCATATCTTGGCTTTATATCTCAAAAATTGACCTAATAACTGTTTTTGTCACTTTAGTGTGCTCAGTGGGGCTAACTATCTCATAATATGGCTTCATATCTCAAAATGTCACTTAATAAGTCATAATAAGGCTTCATATTTCGCAATGTGACTTGCTAACTCATAAACAATCTTTGTATCTCATAGTGTGACAGAAGTCATATCTTGGCTTCATATCTCAAAGTTTGACCTATTAACTCTTTTTGTCACTTGAGGCTATTCAATGTTGCTAACCATTTTATAATATGGCGTCATACCTCAAATAGTCACTTAATAAGTTATAATAAGGCTTCATATCTCACAATGTGACTTACTAACTCATAAACAAGCTTTGCATCTCATGGTTTGACTAAACTCATATCTTGGCTTTATATCTCAAAGTCTGACCTAATAACTTTTTTGTCACTTTAGGCATTTCGGTGTGGCTAACTAGCACATAATATGGCATCATACTTTAAATAGTTGCTTAAGTTATAATACGGCTTCATATGTCACAATGTAACTTACTAACTCATAAACAGGCTTTGTACTTCATAGTGTGACTTAAACTATCTCTTCACTTCATATCTCAAAGTGTGACCTAATAACTCTTTTTGTCACTTTAGGCAGTTCAGTGTGGCTAATTATCTCATAATATAGCTTCATACCTGAAAAAGTCACTTAATAAGCTGTAATAAGGCTTCACATCTCACAGTGTGACTTACTAACTCATAAACAGGCTTTGTATCTCATAGTTCGAACAAACTCATATCCTGGCTTTATATCTCAAAGTCTGACCTAAAAACTCTTTTTGTCAATTTAGGCTGTTCAGTATGGCTAACTATCTCATAATATGTCTTCATATCTCAAACTTCATCCAATAAGTCATAATTATAAATCATGTCTGACAGTGTGATTTACTAACCCATAAACAGGTTTCACATATCATTTAGTGACTTAATTCAAATCTAGGCTTCATATTTCATCTTTATGTCTTAATATTTCACAATATGGCCTAATATGCTATATTGTGGCTCTGTATTACTTTTGAAAAATTATTTTCCAGATTAAGAAGAAATTGTAGCACAATACTCTGATTACACCAAAATCACAATTTTTTACATTTTGTGTAGGTAAGACTTTATATGTGAAAATGTGACTTAATTTATAATATGGCTTCATGTCTCAAAGTGTGACCCGATAGCTCATAATGTTGCTTTATGAACGTTGCTTTATCTAATAATATGGTTTAATATCTGAATTAATAACTCATAATTAAGATTCATAATTCACATGTGACTTAATAAATCATAATGTGGCTTTATAACTAGTTAATAAGTCACAATTTGCGATCCAAAATATCCAAATCCAAATAAATTGTGGCTTTATGCCATGCAATGTGGCTTACTTTCTTATAATATATGCTCCATAGCAAATTGTCTCATAATTTGTCATAATAAGGCTTCATATAAGACTTCACAGTGTCATAAACAGGCTTTGCATCTCATAGACTTAACTCACATCTCAGAAATTGTGATCTAATAACTGATAACACATTTGCTATGCAATGTGACTAACTGTCGCATATCTTGGCTTCATATCTCAGTGTGGCCTAGCAATTTATTAATTCATAACATGGCTTTATAAATAGTATGTTACACATTATGACATATGAAGCCACATTATAAGTTGTGGCTTTATGACTTGCAATGTGGCAGACAATCTCATAATAAGGCTTTATAAGTCCAGTAGGACTTATTATATCATATTGGTCACACTTTACAGTAAAGTTACATTAGTTAATGTTAGTTAAAAATACTAACAGAAACTAATAATGAACTACTTGTGCAGCATTTATTAATCATAGTTCAACATTTACTAAAGCATTGTTAATATCCATACTCACGCTTGTTAACGTTGGTCAATGCACTGTGAAGTAACATGCACTAACAACAAACAACTTTATTTTCATTAACAAATGTTAACAACGATTAATAAATACTGTAATTAATCTATTTATCATTGTTCATGATAGTATTGTAAACTTATCAGTACATTGTAGCTTTAAATCTCTCTTGCATTATTATTCTCCAGATTGTGAAGGAATTGTCGCACAATAGTCACACTGACTGTGAAAAATGTCATCCTGACTATTATAATTGCATCATAATCACCTCGTTTCTCTTTTTAATTATGTCTAGGTAAATATGCCATGCGAGATCTGGTGCACAGGCTTCCAGGGGGGAACAATGCTAGCGCAAACAGCGGGGGAACATCGAACAGCACAGCGGGTAAAACCATGTGCGATGACACCGTTACGGCTATATGCTGCGCTCTACACGAGGTTATCACCAAGAACATGGAGAACGCCAAGGCCTTACGGGACGCTGGTGGAATCGAGAAGCTCATCGGTATTGCTAGGAGTAAAGGAGACAAGTAAGTGTCTTTTTTGACAATAGACAATAATTTGACTTTTTATAAACAAACTATTATGTAGCTACTTTATAATATATATTTTAAGTTAGTTTAATATCTCAGAGTGAGACATCAGATATCTCACAATGTAATTTGATGTCTTATAATGTAGCAAACTATTTCACAACATGGCTTAATATCTCATAATTGGGATAAATTATATCTAAAACTATCTATATATCTATTTAACTATATCTAACTGTGTTATCTCTCATACTAGACTTGGATTTTAGCACTAACCACTTGCAGTGTTGTCTAAGACAGTGGTAAATGCTGTGAAGTGTGCATTAAATATTAGGCAATGGCTTTGTTTTTGTTTGGAGTTTTTTTTCGCACCTTGAGGCCAGTCAGTTATTTTGTTCACCGTAAACTGGAGGGAATGGAGACATTTTATATTTCAGCTTTATAGTTTTATATTTATGCCAACACCTTTTAAAAGAAAGGAACAGCATGAGTCAGACCTCAATAAGTGTTTCATGAGCTTCAAGGCCACTCTGTCTACAGATGTTCAGCTGCGTCATGTGTATCTTCAGTGACACGAGTCGCTTAGTGTTTGCTGAACACAAATGAAAAAGTAAACTTGGAGAACATATTCACTTTCGCCATAGTATGTAGCAAGAGCTAATGTTTGATTTGGCGTGTCCTTCAAAATAAAGCAAAAAGTCACCAGAGACTGTATGTACATTTTAACAGAATTTAATACCACTTGTGTCTATCTTCTATGGCGAGGAGTAATAGTCTCTAATGGTGTGTTATGCTGTGTCCCACGTGCGGATAAATTGCACTATTTGTATGTAAATAGACGCGTGAACTTTTTAAGTTTACTTGCTTCATTTGCACATCAAATTGACTTCACAATAGAGGCGGATTCGCATCATGGGCAGGGCTTCTTTCTGCCTGGTGACTCTAGCTTTGTTGCTTAATGGCTAACATAGATTTTATTGAGAGAATAGCTGTGTTTATGTGCCTTAGGAAGACTGATAAACATCGTATGTTTGTTCGCCATCATGTCTGAGTCCACTAGATCTATTTAGAGGTGTAACTAGCTCTGTGAGTTTATTGACTCAACCAGAAACAATACCTGGATGATGGAAGCTTTCAGTGGTGCTTCTGACTGAAAACTGTTTTGTTTTGTTTTGTTTTGTTTTGTTTTGTTTTGTTTTGTTTTGTTTTGTTTTGTTTTGTTTTGTTTTGTTTTGTTTTGTTTTATTTTGTTTTGTTTTGTTTTGTTTTGTTTTGTTTTGTTTTGTTTTGGATGCATGTGGTAAATCTTGTGGTGTGGTAAAATAAATAAGGATAAAGTAAATAAGGGTAAAACTAAAAAATAAAGACAAAATAGTTTTTGTTTTGTTTTAAATATATACGAAAGGAGTTTTGGAAGCATGTGGTAAAGCTGGTGTTAAACAAATAATATTAAATTAAATTTAGTTTAAAAATTTTTTAAAAATAATAAAATAAAATAAAATGCATTAAAATTCTTTCTACAAATGCCTTATGTGTGTTGAACTGATTTTCAAAGCTCCTTTTGAAAATCTAAAAA
Organism: Danio aesculapii; assembly: GCF_903798145.1. Taxonomy (NCBI): domain Eukaryota; kingdom Metazoa; phylum Chordata; class Actinopteri; order Cypriniformes; family Danionidae; genus Danio; species Danio aesculapii. Next base: position 19,779,396 of record NC_079458.1, read on the forward strand.
ATATTTTATTTCATATTTATTTTTTGTTTTGTTTTGTTTTATCAATTTTGTTTTGTTTTATCCATTTTTTTTGTTTGTTTTATCTGTTTTGTTTTGGTTTGTGGATTTTAGTTTTATTTTGTTTTATCCGTTTTGTTTTGGTTTATCCATTTTGATTTATTTTATTAATTTTTGTTTTGTACTATCCGTTTGGTCCATGTACGTTGCGTTCATTCGATTTTTTATTTTAAACGAAATTTTAAAAACAAGGAAACTGATTCTGAACTTTTTTTTTTCTGGACTTCAAAATTCATTATCCACATGTAGGCGGTTGTAGGAATGTAGGTCCTTTGTTTGGTCAACCAAATCTGAGCTCGTGACATCGCCCTCAAAATAATAGTCTTGTAGTCCTCTGCGGATCAGCACCCAGGCATTTAATTATTATTATTTGATTTTATATATATATATATATATATATATATATATATATATATATATATATATATATATATATATATATATATATATATATATATTAGCAGTATTATTATTAATTTTATCATTAAAATAACGCTATTTCGCAGCCAGATTTGTTGCTATGCACCTGATGCTGAGCAAGATTTTAGAGCAGCACCTGGTTTGCATGATTGTGTCACGATTGTGATCAGTAACTGGACATTAATCCAGCGTAAGTCTCAAAAGGAAGGCTTGTTGTGTGACAGAAAATGTCTGTGTGTATTCCAATGTGCCCTGCTAACAACTATAAAAATAAAAATAAAAACTAAACAATAAAAAAAACACGATAACAATAATAATAATAATTATTATTATTATATAGGCCTAGCTTGGAAACAATCATGCAAACCAGGTGCTGCTCGCAAATCTTTTGCTCAGCATCAGGTGCAGAGCATCAAATTATATCGAACTATAACAGTATTTTAATGATAAATTGTAATGATAAATTTAATACTGCTAATATATATATATATATATATATATATATATATATATATATATATATATATATATATATACTTTTATACAATTAAATGCCTGGGTGCTGATCTGCAGAGGACTACAGGACTATTATTTTAAGGGTGACGTCACAAGCTCAGATTTGGTTGACCAATCAGAGGAAATGGGCGTTTCAGAACACCCTACATGTGGATAATGAATTTAAAAGTCATTTATCCATTTTCCTACCCTTAATCAAAAAAACGAAACTCGAGCCAAAATCAGTTATTTAATTTTTTTAAAAATGCAAATGAAAAAACGAAAAACGGCCGTTTCCTTGTTTTTAAAATTTTGCTTAAAATCAAAAGTCGAATGAACACGGATCCCTGTTTCGTTTTGGTTTATCCATTTTAGTTTTGTTTTGTTTTATCCGTTTTGTTTTGGTTTATCCATTTTGTTTTGTTTTGTTTTATTCTATTTGTTTTGTTTTATCTATTTTATTTTGGTTTATCCATTTTGTTTTGTTTTAGTTTATCCATTTTGTTTTGTTTTGTTTTATTCTATTTGTTTTGTTTTATCTATTTTATTTTGGTTTATCCATTTTGTTTTGTTTTGTTTTCTTGATTTTGTTTTGTTTTATCTGTTTAGTTTAGTTAGTTTAGTTAGTTTAGTTAGCTTAGCTTAGCTCAGCTTACCTTAGTTTAGTTTAGTTTAGTTTAGTTTAGTTTAGTTTAGTTTAGTTTAGTTTAGTTTAGTTTAGTTTAGTTTAGTTTAGTTTAGTTTAGTTTAGTTTTGCTCTGCTTTGTGTCAGATGTATATGAATGGAGTTTTGGAAGCATGTGAAAATCGTATGGTGTGGTCAATATAAAATAAAATTAGATAAAGTAAAATATAGACAATATGTAGAAAAGGATACTCTTTAAAATTGTATCTACAAATGTCTTAAGTGTGTTGAACTGATTTTAAAAGCTCCCTTTCAAGATAGAATAAACGTAAACCATTATAATATTAGTTTTTAGACCCCCTGTATATTGCTTTGCCATTTCACTCTAGAAATATTTAGCCAATATGCATGCAACAGGTATATCAGCTTCAAACGTGCATCATTCAATTCAATTTGATGTCAACATCCACTCATCCGTCTGATCTATTTCATAATAATCATGTATTGATCTTTCTACACGCTGCTTGCTTTAGTCTCTTAGAAAGAGCCAGCAGAGCCAGACTGACAGAGAGTGAGTGAGTGATGAATGCACACTGTCAAAGACATTAGTCTGACCCTCATCAAGCTGACACTTCATGCGACTGCTTCATATCCTCCATCAGCTATTCATACTCTGTGTCCACCCCGTTTGAGCCAATATGGTGGTGACAGCTGCTTCTGGTTTCCTGCTGAGAGGTTATCAAAGGGACAAGCCACTCGGGTGCTTGTTTGTCTAGATATAGCACAAATGCAACCAGTTGATTTAGTAGCAGCAAGTGGCAGCAACGGCGTTCTTGTTCTGATATGCATCAGATTTGATTAGGAGCAGTTTGATTTGGTGCAGATTGTAATCAAAACAACAAGCATGGCAGAGGGAGAGAATGCACTCAGCTTGTGGCTGGATGACAAAAATAAAACATTAAAAAAAGACTTAATTTGTGGTTACAGCATTAAGAGCGCATCATTAAAAACAGACTCCAAACATTCAAACTTACTATATGCAGTCGTCTTTACCTTGATCCAGTAAAACTTTACTAGAAATATGCTGGTTTACTTTATACTGAAAAGAAACAGTAAAATATAATAGAACTTGTGTTGTAAATTTAAACACTGGGATGAATAATTTACTGGAAACCTTGGCCACTTTTCCCTAGGTAACACTTTACTTGAATGCGGTGTTAATAAGACATGTCATGAATTTCCTTAGCTTGGTTATGTCATTTTAATTGCAAAGATGACGTTGTTTGAGATGTCTTCATGAAACTTATATAACTTATATTATACACTTATAATTACCAAATACATCACCACCGATATTTTTTCGTTGGCATGACAACTTGACATTACCAAGACAACAAAACCTGTCAGTGTCCTTTTCATGACAACTTGACATTACCAAAACAATGTACATGATTGTCACCAGGCCATTATTGTTTCATTAGTATTTTTCTGTACATTTTTTATCAGTTGCACAAATTTAACTTTTAATTAAAATTTCTTGTTGTCTATCCAAGTTTTACGAACAACAAATTATAACCTGACTTCTAGTTGATCATTTGGTATCAGAAGTGGCTTAAATGAAAGGCAAAGGCCTGAAGATTATGCTAGTTTTACCATAATAAATCTTGCCTTTATTTGAAATTATTTAATTAGGACAGTAAGGTCTGACTTTGCTAGGACAAAAGTCTTGTCACTTAACTGCAATAATGTACAGTAAAGAATATAAAGTCATGGTGCAGTGGAAAAATAATTAATATTGTGTATGACTCCTATGAGCTTGGAGGACTGCATCCATACATCTCTGCAATGACTCAAATAACTTATTACTAAAGTCGTCTGGAATGGCAAAGAAAGCGTTCTTGCAGGACTCCCAGAGTTCATCAAGATTCTTTGGATTCATCTACAATGCCTCCTTCTACATCTTTCCCCAGACATGCTCAATAATGTTCATATCTGGTTACTGGGCTGGCCAATCCTGGAGCACCTTGACCTTCTTTGCTTTCAGGAACTTTGATGTGGAGGCTGAGGAATGAGGAGGAGCGCTATCCTGCTGAAGAATTTGCCCTCTCCTGTGGTTTGTAATGTAATGGGCAGCACAAATGTCTTGATATCTCAGGCTGTTGATGTTGCCATCCACTCTGCAGATCTCTTGCACACCCCCATACTGAATGTAACCCCAAACCATGATTTTTCTCTCACCAATCTTGACTGATTTCTTTGAGAATCTTGGGTTCTTGCAGGTTCCAATAGGTCAGTATTTTTGATGATTGGGAAACAGATGATTCATCAGAAAAATCGACCTTCTGCCGTATTTCCTAATGATAAACTAGAAGTCAAGTTATTATTTGTTGCTCTTACAACTGGGATCAATGACAAGACTTTTGTCAGGTAGTGTAAGTAAACTGTCAAAAGCACAACATGCTGAGTTACTTATGGCTTGGTTTATAGACATGATTGGGAATAGAGACTCAAAATATATATTTTTAAAAGTGTTACAAAATTATTTAAGTACATGTCTACATTTCTAGCACATTGTATATCTTTTATGTGCTCTATAAAATGGCTTTATTCTAATTTCACTTAACTTAGCGACATAAATGATGCATTTTTACAGGTTAGTAACTGTATTATGACTCATAATAAGAATTCATAATGCAACTGGGCTCTTATTAACAATATAAAACCAATTACTTTTGACAGGACAAAATATGTGTTAACTTACTACTAGTATTTGTAACAAGAACATATATTTTTTAAAATTTTTATTAATACAATCATGACTGACAAATTAATACTTATAAATCCATATATGACTAATTAATACTTATAAATCCACGTATAATGTGTTATGAACATGTATATTATTGAAAAATACATCACTAATAAGTATTAAGATCAATGTATAGAATTGTTTTACATGATTTTAAATAATTATCAAATGAGCTAAAATTCATTATGAGCATGAGCTTCGTAGAAAGTGTTACCCAACCAGCAATTTTTAGAATGTAGAGAATCAATAGCAGATCTTATGAGATGTCAAATTTAATCCCTCCAGATTTTATTCAAACTGTATCGTTTATATTTTCAGACATTTTTACATACTACTTTCAGTTGATATTGAGAAATCTGCTTTAGAGCGCTTCAGATAAAAACCAATGGCATGACATAACCGAAATCCTGAAATGAGGGATATAATTTGAGACAGAGCCTGGCTCCGCTGCAGATTTGAGCGCATTATAAAATGATCAATGCTAAAAGCTGAGGGGAGGGACAAATCAAACACAGCTCCACCTCTAAGAATCCATGCTGTCACTTATGAGGAGAAATGATGAAGGATGAGCAGCATTCATTTCCTCTATTAAAGCCATGTTCACTCAAGGACGGCAAAGATTTTCCTCTAACTTCATTTCAAGTGGCAATTTTAAATTGTTCCATTGTGTCCTTTGAGCTAAAATGGATTGACTCGGCTTTGCGCAAGACAAAAGACTCAGCTGTTCTATCAAATCAGCTGAAGTCAAACAATTTGTGTCATTTCAGAGAACCAAAGGATTGTTTCTTTTGTTTGCGGCACATTGTTAATCATAACAAAAGCTGTAAGATGTTTGCATGGAAAGCTGAGAAAACACGTTGGCTGCATCAAATGCTTCCGTAGGAACAGTCAGCTGAGCAAGAATGTATCAAGATTGGATTTTCATTTTCTTCTGTTAGGCTTTGGTATTTGCGTTTTGATCTTGTGTGAAATCTTTGAGTTTGGAAACAATTTTATTAAAAGCTTTTGTTTTAGATGTGTCTCTGCTGTCTAGATGTACAGGAGATTTGGGTTTGATTATTGTTTTATGATGTCATTCATCAAAAGCATCAAAGGTACACTTCTGTTCAAAACACCAGGTCAGCCCTGTGAGATATTTACATAGCTTTGAATATCATTTTGAATGCTCTTGGCTGAATATAATGATTTATTATAATGCATATTGTAATTTATTTAATAATTTTATCCTTTATTTAATCAAAACTACTGTAAACGTTTCATTTTGAATATATTTTACGTTAAAATTTATTCTTGTGAGGACAGCTAAACTTTCAGCATCATTTTATGATCATATAATACTTCAAAACTCAATTTAATGTGTATTTGTGAAAACATATTTGTGATACAGGTAATCCAAAGCGTAGTCGAAGTCACAGGCAAATTGTCAGGACAGGCAGCAAAACAACATAAACAATGAAACAAACAAAGGTCAAAACAGGCTAGACAAGGCAGGGAAATCACTTAGGCTACATTCACACTGCCAGGCTTAGTGCTCAAATCAGATTTTTTCTCAGATCTGATTTTTTTGCATGGCTGTTCACACTGCCCTTATAAATGTAGCCAGTATCAGATTTGCAGTGTGAACAGATCATGGTCCTAAACTGACCCGCATGCGCAAAAGTACCGATACGGACAGCACAAAATGTCTAATTATGCACAAGTGATACTGTATGAAGTAAGCACGTTGTCAGATCATGCTTATATGATTATTGCCCTTTTCACAGACAACCGTGATGTATTTTAAGAACTGTAAATGATTGTTCTGCTACTACTAATGTGTTTTTCGGCATTTGAAATCTAAAATAAGTGACTTATGATTGAAAACACTGATCATTTGTGATTTTGTGACAACCGCAGTGCGCGTTTGTTTGACAACCGGTGTAGTGAACTCATCAAGGGTTAATGAGCAGCCGCAGACTGAACTGTGAAGGCGGAGTTGTTTTGTTTCCGTTTGCATTTCAAGAGTTCACACTTAGATATTGTTTGACAGCTGTTAGCAGGTTTGGCATGCTGTCCCGGGAGAGAACCCTGAGCTCGGAGATAGGTGAGCCCAGGGCTCCTGCCTGGTCCATAGAGCATATGCGGGGAGTACGAGATCAGGTGGTTCTCGAGAGCTCCCTGTGGTTAGAGGTAGAAAGGAGGAGGAGATGGGGTGGATGGGGGTTTCTTCGGAAAACGAAGATAAGAGAGTAGTTCTAGCTAGGCTACTTATAGTGAGTTGGGGTTAATCTGATTGGCTAACTAGTGAATGTAGATGAGTGGCCAGCTGCAGTCAATCATATCACGTGCTCCTCTCGAAATTAGTTTGAAAACTTCACTTAATTTTACTTCATTATAAACAGCAGGCATGTGCAGAAGGGGGGTTTGGGTGCTCGAACACCTGCCCTTTTTTCTCACGGAGTGAAAGTTCTCCCTACTTTGCACACGGATCCCCTATCCGCAACACCCACGACGCTCTTCAGCTTCGCGATCAACCCGTGCCTCAATCGTTAACAAGCATCAGTTTTGCCTTCAAAATCTTTTTCAAAATGAACAACCAACTTTCTGTGGTAAAGTAATCCCCATGTGTGCCATTCTACTGTGATGCTGAGGAGCAGATGATGTTTGCAGCACAGAATGTTGACGCATGTCGCTCAAAGATTATGTTAAAGTCACTTGAAATAATAACCGTTTACACTGCGTTGCAAAACATCAGATCTGTATCTGATTTAAGACTACATATGAAAGTGGCACAGATCTGACCTGAAAAGATCAGATTCCATGCGGTTTGGGCTGTTCACACTGTCATCATCTGAGTCACACGTGGGCAAAAAAATCTGATTCGGGCCACATTTGGCTGCAGTGTGAACGCAGCCTTAGAATTGCTCACTAACAGCTAACATGACTCAGCAACGATGTGCGTGTGTTTCACTTTTAATGTGTCACACTAAGGATCATTCTACAGGTTATTTTGTGATATGACACATCCTTAAGTTTGCAATGTCTGAGTTTTTAAATTTAAAAAGAAAAATCAAGTTTAAATGTCAAAAGTTCAACTGCTATTTATCTCCCACTGCTAATAGACAAATCATATTTTTCAATTCCACATTAGAGTTTGCAGTGTTTGGATTTAGATGTTTTAAAAAATTTATGTGTATTGCTAATATTAAAAAAATAATAAAAAATTACAGAAAATGTTCATATTTTACATTGGTGCATTACTTTTGCAACATTTGATGGAAGTGAATTTAATAATGAAAATGCAGTTCAATATTTTTTTGCAAAAATGAAGGACAAATATGTTTGCAGTTAATGTTAACAAGGTCACAGTCAGATAAATTTTAAATTAACAAGATTAAGCCAGTAAATCCAGAAAATATGCTACTTTCGTCCCAGTTGATGAGGTCAAAAGTAACAATGTGCAACTTTTGTTTAAAGGGAAGTTATATTGGAGTTGTTCTACATTGATACAAAAGATTTTGATAGAGCACTCTTGTGAGTTAGTTACCACAGTAATATATATATATATATTTCTACTAAAAACATTATCTTTTTAATTTTGGTTTTTATAAAAAATTGTACTTTCATCCCCGCACTCCCCTTTTTAATATGATATATTTTTATATATTTAATTGATGTATTTCATGTACTTTTCAAAGATAAATCTTCCGGTTTTTTCATCAGATGCCTTTGTTTCCTAGGATACTTTTTATTGTCTGCATCCTGACAACAGTAAATTCTTTAAAAAATAATAAATGACTGTTGACATCATTGATAACATGTCCATTTATTACAGCTGAATCTCTTCTTGACTGTTTTCTTCTCCCTCTGTTTTACAGACACTCACCTAAAGTGGTGAAGGCAGCATCTCAGGTCCTCAGTAGCATGTGGCAGTACAGAGATCTCCGGAGCCTTTATAAGAAGGTAGGAGATTTGCTTACACTCACGACAGCTGTGTCCCGCTTCATCCGTCCCAACCTGAGGAATTCATTTAACATGCTAACTGATCTCGCCAGAAACTTTTACATCCCTCCTCCCTGATAAACATGTGCAATCTACTATTTATTCAGCACAACACTTTTTATCTGCCTGCAAACATTAATCCATGGTGACTAGCAAAGAATGCTCTATTGAGCAGTGTAGCGGCCAGGCTGAAGAGTTACTTCCATTCAATAAATGCTTGTTGCAGCTCCTATTGTGTGAATCTGTTCAGTCGCCTCCCTCGCAGATTATTGAGGCAAACTTTGGCCTTGGCTCGCGCTTACTGTATTCAGAGTGTATTGTGCTGTCTGAAAGGCATTGCGAACAGACTGACGTGAAGAGACCTTGGATGAATGTTTCCATATTTCTATGCAACGACTTATCAGATAAAACTAAAGTTTATTAGCTAACATAATCACACTGCAGCAACTCATATATGGCATGTAGACGTGGTCAAGAGGAGTTCAGCTCAAGCATCAGAAAGGTGATTTAAAGTCTGTGTGGACCGGAAGTTGCTGCTGACTTTTATTTCAGTACGATGATGTGCTTCCAACTGAAAAGGAAAATTGAGTAGGGGCTGGATTTCTTTTTGTGTTCCACTTCTTATCTTTCACTCACAGCAAACTACTTGTTGGGCATGGCTAAGTATATTTCACCCAAACTGACAACATTATGCAAAGTTCAAAGTGCATGATTTTCAAAGCAGTCGTCTCACAGATGTTTTCACACTGCATGACTATCTGGACTAGTGTTCTGTCGCTGCTGTGTTTACACTGCAAGATGGATCGGTGACAGGGGGTTTCACCCTGCATGACTTTAGAATAGGAAGAATCGCAGACAACTTCCTGCCTCGCTCTGCAAACTACGTCTCACAACCAAACACACGTGAGAAGTGACATGGAAACATGTGAGGTCACATAGTATATACTTGTTATTAACTACATAATAAGAAAGACGCCTTTAGTGAATTTGAAAGTGTACGTATTTTGCTCACCTGGCCTTTGAAGGGAATTATCAATTTCTCTCAAACTTGTTTCTTTTTCGACCTGGTTGTGATATTGAGGACACGTCAAACAGACACGAGCGCTCTTGCCAAATTTCCACTAGTTTTTCCTTTATTTCTTGGGTCTAAAAAGATGGAAAATAAGCACTTTTAACTTCTCCCCCAACTTCCCGCTGGCATTCAGATACTCATACTAGTGGATGCTGCTCTTTTGTTGGTTGCTGGTAATTGCCATTATTTTGGTAATTGGTTGTTTTCAATCAGAACACATGTCACATGGCATCATTTTGAATCGTCGACAGGTCCAGATATTTAACATGCCAAATATCTCACGGGTGTCGGCGACTCATCTGCGATTCTTTCAGATCGCGTCTTTGATAGTTCACACTGTGTGATTGTTACCTGCGTGAAGGAGCACCGATTTGACTGTGATTTCAGACATTTGTTGGCGATTTCTCAAAACCTGTCAGCAACTCAGCATTAAAGAAGGGCTGCCATTCCATAGCGGCAACAAATTGATAGATTTTGATTAAAAACTAAAAACTAACAACTTGCCAAAGTTTTTTTTTTTGAGGGGGGGGGGGGGGGTATTTGTTCATCTTAAGACTAACAATGTGTGCTAGCAAAATAAGCATTATAAATGTTGATTTCATCAGGTCTTTATATAATGGCATAGTTGTTGGTGTCAGATGGGCTGGTCTGAAAATTTAAGAAACTATTTTCATGCACAACCATCTCTACACTAAAATATCTGTAAACTAGCAATTTTATGTAGTTTGTGATTAATGTGCTTATTACAATTTTTCCCTTTTTATTTATGCTTTTGAATTGCATTACGGGACATTGATCTTTCTTAAAACCACGTTTAACCCCTAAAAAGTTCAAAAAAGTTTCTGTTTTCAACATTTTTAATAGTTTAAAGTGATATAATGTCTGGATTGGTGTTGTATATTGCAATACATGAACGTTGTGATAAACTGCCAGTACATTTTCTGTTATTTTACAGACTTATTTCTCTCTATATTATTCTCTCTCTACTAAAATGTCAATAAAAGTCATTTTGTTAAACCGTAGAGTTGAATTTTCAACATCACAAGTCGGCAGAGCAAAGATCAAGGTCCCATAATGCAATTCACAACTGTAAATAATTGGAAAACACTTGTGAATCACTAAATAGGGAAACTGTTAATTAATTTATATTGTTTGCAGTGTAGGGTTTAAAGAGAGTTTTCAGAAAAAGAGAAAAGGAGCAGCCGCTCTGTTTGTGGAAATGCCTTGTTTATGCCAGAGGTCAAGGGTGAATGACCAGTTCATCTGTTAGAAAGGTAATGTCAGTATCCAGTAGTTTAAAGTTCATGGTTTTGTCATTTGAAAGTATTTGTCTAATAGCTAAAAGTCAAAGGTGATAGTGATAGACTATGCTGTATTTGCCAGTTGTTTAGCATATTAGCAGTTCCTTATTGTCATAGAAATCTCTGTCCACATGTTTCCTGATCTGATTAGTCTCAACAAAGACTATAGATGTAGACCTTTTCGATGTGGTGAAGTCATTGTTTATCAATGTGTGGACGTTTTTGAATTCTCGAAAGCTTTGAAAATTGAAAAAGTGTAAATTAGAAAGTACATTAAGATCCTTGTTATTGTTTACATCGCTCAAAATAATCCATTTAAAGACGGTTCACTAGCATTACTAGGAAAGTGTAATGCTCTGTATGGCCGCCACACCAAAGGAAGTCCCGCTTGTTTGTTACAGCAAGACCTACGACTACTTTGTGCCTGCTTTGATTTTGACAGGAGAAAAAACACCATATTACATCCCACCAGATATTGTGTCCTTCCAGTGTTGTCCTCCAGTATTTGCTCAGGTTTTGTTTCCATTGTTTAGAAATGCATGTTCTGGTTGCCATTGAAACAGCTATAAAGGAAATTGGTGTCTTGCCAATATTCGCATTTGCACAGTAGCTGGAGAAACTTGAATATTATGTGTTTGAAATGTAATTAGAGATTAAGATACAACAGTAATGGGACAGGTAACTTCAGATTTTGTTGCTAATTTAAAATATATAATTTCTTTGCAAGGTCAGCAAACCGATTTTCGAGAGTATTCCTTGAGTATTTCTGCTGCAGCATTCAGATTGGAAGGTCTGATTTTGGCATAAACAACATGAAACTATGGACCTATCCTGCCTTGTATAAACTTTAGGCTGCTGATTATGCATTGTTCAGAGTTATATTTTCTTGCCATATTTTGGGCTCCTTTGTACCAACTGAGCATTGTTTAAATGCCATAGCCTACCTGAGTTTTATTGCTGACCACCTCTATCCCTTTATGACCACACGTTATGATGGCTATTTCCAAAAAGACAAGATCGAATCAGTTCAAATAATTCTTGAACCCGATAATGAATTCACTAAACTGAAATTCTCTACACAGTCACCGTATCTCAATTCAACCCATGCACAATGGAAATACATGCTTCAGCCTACATTTTTGCTGAACATAATATACTTTCTCAAGGTACGTTTCAGATAAAAAAAATAAATAAATAAAACAATTAGATGGTCATGTCTATATTTTTGCGAATCTGAAATGCATTACTTAAGGTCCACTTTTATATCACCTAGTGATTCACTGACTACCCAAGGCAAGGCAAGTTTATTTATATAGCACACTTATAAACAATGGTAATTTAAAGTACTTTATAAACAGGAATAAAAGAGGCAAGTATAAGAAAAAATAACAAAGAATACAAATGTTTAAAAACAGATTAAAATATGTTAAACAGGTTTTAAAAGAATGAAAAAGACGTAATAGTGCGATCTGTCAGACAAAGCACAGTGCTCATTCAGTAAAGGCACAGCTAAACAGATGTTTTTAGTCTTGATTTGAATGTGCCTAATGTTGGAGCACATTTGATCATTTCTGTTAGCTGAACAAGAGAATCTCTTTCTTAAACCCAGCCAATAGTGCTTTCAAACGCAAATGATACAGAAAAGTGCACTGCAGCAATGTAGTTTTACCTTAATTTTACAATACTTTTATTTCATTGTGGAACCATTTTTTACAGCACTTGACCCAAAGTGCATCCAAAGTACAACACATAAATAATCTACCGAGCAAACTGACCATGCCAAAAAGTTGTTCGTATGGAGGTAGACAGGTGATGCAAAGTTCATTTTTTTTAGGTATTTAATTGGGGTTGTGCATAGAATTCCATGAAACATTCCTTTATTTGTTTATAATGTCCTTGTAACTATCATTAGTGTGGAAAAAAAGGTACAAAAGTTGATAGGGTCAAGTTTTTTTCTCTTTGCATCCATTGCAGTGTTTTGGGTTTTTTTTTTTTTTTGGGGGGGGGGGGGGGGGTGTTGGTCATATATGTCTTGTATATCTCCATTTTCCCTGGTTTTATGCTTTATTTATATTTTGCACAGAATATTGCTACTTAAAACTAAAATATAAAAAAATATTTTAAAAAGTTGATAGAGTCAGGTGTACTGTATGTCGAAGTACATCTTTGCAGTTTTACAAAAATGTAGGCTGAAGCAAGTATTGCCTGTGTTTTCTCAATCCAAGAGTGCATTTTAGTTTGTAAAGGAACGGGAGATTTAGAGAGGCCAGATCCTTAAATGAGGCCTTTCAGAAAATGTGAGAAAAGAGCTAATGCTGTAATGAACATAAAGAGAAAAAAATGAAAGCCATTTCAAGTTGGATGTAAACCTGACCTACAATAAAAATATCCAAGGTCAAACCAAACCAAAATGCCCCTAAATGAACTCGAATTCTGACAGACCACCATCCCGCCACAAACACATGAAACCTCCAGGCAGCGAGAACACACCGTTCCCCTTCGCTGAGCAATCTCTTATCCTGACAGACACATCGATGGGTGCTGAGGAACATCCCGGACCGAGCTCTATAATGTGTCGCTTTGCCCACTCAGCTCTGTGGAGAAGGTGCTGAAGAATTACAGCCCACGGAGACGGCGACGGATGCCATGCTGACCTTTAAAGATGAGAAAAGGCCACGAGCTCACTGCCTGCACCAAGATGACTTTAGAAGTGTGTCTGCGGAAATAGAACAAAACCCAGAGAGCATGGCCAATTCGCAAAGCCTGTTTTGAAAATGTCTTTAATGATATGTAATTATGTTTGTTTTTGAGTCAAGCTCGCCGGCGTCAAAGCGGATTTCAAATTACTAGCTCTAATTTTGTCTGCACATACTAATAATTACCCTCTCACATAGTCTTTTTAATATATTTAGAGGGTTCGACGAAAAGGTAACACACATGGATTATAATGAAAGAGAGTAATTAGATAGTACGACGAGTCCCATTATGCTAGCTGACTAAATATCTGTAAATAATATCGAACAATAGACGACTCGTTCATATTTGTGTCTGCATGCTGCCTTGAGGCAAGTAATCGAACTGCTGCTTCAGCTGACGTCAAGTCAAGTCAAGGCCTTGAAGGACAGCCAGAGCTATGGATGCATTGTAAAATCTGCAGTATTGCTTATTATATACAGATCCCACATTGATTATGTTATTTATTTTATTTTATTTTTTATTTTTTGGTATAGAGCTCACGGTCTATTTAGACCCCTCTGGGCAGGGTTAGCGAGGATTTTTAAAAACCTAACCTGTTCTCTTCAACCCAGCTGAGCCCTGGAAATGTCACCGGGGATGGTATTAAGCAAAGGGCAGCAAGAAAGAGATTGCTATTATTAACATTTGCAGAGCCCCGTCTCTCATCTCATCAGTGCATAATGACAGTTGTTCCAGTAGATGTGTGTTTCGCTCCCTCCGTTGAAATGAAAGGTGTCAATTGGATGAGTCTGGGCCACCTGAGGCGCGATTCTTCATGTTTTCGGGTCGTGTGATGGATGAAGCTGAGAGAGGAAAGGAACACAAGAGAGGAGAAAGGCGAAAACAAGAGGTTTGGGAAGCCAGACACCTCCCAAGGCTGTGAACAATGGCCTTGTGCCCAGGAAGCATCTGTGAATTTTTTTTTCAGCTTTTTGCTTTTGATGCTTCTAGCTAGTATGTGAGGAAGTTCTGTGTTATGGAGTTAAATAGTGTTTAATAATATACTCAGTATTTAATAATGTATTGAGTTCATTGTGTCCTGCATGCTGTATTTTACTTTGGTTGCTTATTGTAGAATGTCATGATGAATTAATGACTTTTATTTCAAACATTTGAACTGCACAATAGATCATTTCAGCATTGATATCGCAATGTGTGTATCTGCAATAGTCACATCGCAAGATATGAAGTGTTGAGTCTGAATTGTTGTTTACTGGGAGCTACAGAATTGTATTTAATTACTGTATTTACTTAATTACTTAGAATTTTTGTCTTTTTTTCTAGTCCAAATATCTACATTTCAAAGTGAAAACGAGATTATTTTTCTTGCCCCCGCACAGATTTGTTTGTTTTAAGGTAAAACTTGAAAAGGAAACGTTTTTAGAAAATATTTTTTTAGATATTTGGACTAGTAATGAGTAAAGTATGAAAAGCATTATTTTTTGCATAGTGGTTATTCAATTTCTGTATTGGAATGCTGTTAGACTCCACAGAAAATATAGTGCTATTCAAATTATCTTGTGAAAATATCCCATATTGCCATATTGCCCCATATTGCCAAAAAAAATTAAATATCACAATATCGGATTTTTACAATATCATGCAAGGCAAGGCAGGTTTTCACATTTCATACACAATGGTAATTCAAAGTGCTTTACATAAACAAGAATAAAAGAAACAAGAAAATAAAAAATATTAAAAGAATTAAAAATTATTAAAACATATACATTAAAACAGATTCAAATAAGTTAAAACAGGTCATAAATAAATGAAAAAAAAAGAAAGACGTAATCAACGCTGGCGCCGATGATGCTGGCCGCCTCAATGTCGTGCTTGGCATTTGTTTTTGTGTTTTTGTTAGTTTGTCTTGTCTTGAGTTACATTCCTACAATTAGTTTCACCAGAGACAAATTGTTGGACATTCGGGCGCACACACCATCAAATATTTTTCCAAACTTGGACTTATGTGATGTTTTGTTAGACATTGTAGTCGGCGGAGCTGCAGTGCTGCTCAAACACTTTCAGGTGCGCAGACGAGGAAAGCGTGCAGGCGCGCTTGTGAAACTCAGACAGCACGGATTTCGGACCGCGTTGCCTAGCATCCATGTGGCAAATCTCCACTCTCTACCCAACAAAATAGACGAACTCATTCTGCTCTCTCAGACAAACAGGGATTTTCTGCATTCAGCTGCTCTGTGTTTCACGGAAACCTGACTGAACGACACCATACCGGACAACGTGCTTCACCTAGCGGGCTATCTGCTGTTCAGAGCGGATCATGACAAAGAATCGACACGAAAATCGCACGGTGGCGGAACGTGCTTTTACATCAATGAAAGGTGGTGTACAGATGTAACAGTTTTAAAGAAGATGTGCTGTCCAGATCTCGAAGCACTGTTTATTAACTGTAAGCCTTTCTACTTCCCGCGTGAGTTCTGCTCGTTCATCCTTGTCAGTGTTTACATTCCTCCGCACGCGAGCCTGGCGATACAGAAACTAGCTGATCAGATCACAATGATAGAGCAACAACACCCGGACTCTGTTTTAATCATTCTTGGGGATTTTAACAAAGCAAAACTGTCCCGTGAACTACCAAAATATAGACAGCATGTTACATGTCCCACAAGATACAGTAACATATTGGATCACTGCTATACCACAATAAAGGATGCATACCGCTCCGTCCAACAAGCCGCTTTGGGACACTCTGACCATTGTTTGATTCATCTCATACCAACCTACATGCAGAAACTGAAAACAGCCAAACCTGAATTAAGATCTGTGAAAAGATGATCTAACGAAACAGAGCGGGATCTACAAGCCTGTTTCGACCTCACTGACTGGAGTATTTTTGAAACTGCTGCAAACGATCTGGATGAGCTCACAGAGACTGTAACATCTTATATCAGTTTCTGTGAAGAAGTGTGCATTCCTACCAGGACTCAACTCACATACAACAATGACAAACCATGGTTCACTGTAAAACTCAGACAGCTACGTCAGGCCAAGGAGGTTGCTTACAGGAATGGGGAGAGGGCCTTGTATAAGCACGCCAAATACACACTGGAAAAGCAGATCAGAGTTGCAAAAAGGAACTATTCTGAGAAACTAAGGAGTCAGTTCTCTTTCAGCGACTCAACATCCATGTGGAAAAGTTCACAAACTACAAGAACCATCCCCCAGCACTGTAGACAACGAACGACTTGCAAACGACCTGAATAAGTTTTACTGCTGGTTTGAGAAAACCCCCCACACCCACTCTGAACTGTTGTTTACGCCACCATAAACACCTCCACCATCCCCCGCCTACCCCATGCCTGCACTTCAGTTCAGTGAAGATGATGTGCACCAGGTCTTCTGGAAACAGAAGAGGAAAAAAGCACCAGTGAGTGAGCGGTGCATGACTGGAACTTGTAGTCCATATAGTCCTTTAGCTATCTGTGTGTTTACCAGCAATCTGCCAGGATTAGATGGGAGGTGAGTGTGACAGTGTTCTAATACATTTAATTTAATGTCTGAAAATAAAACACTTTTTGTTATTCACCGTTTTGCCCTAAATGGCACTACTATTTTAAATTCAGAAGAAATGTCATGAGTAGTTTACAGGAAAAAAAGTTAGTCTCACTCAATCACATAAATGTACACTACAAATCCAGAAAAACCAGACAATTTTCAAGGAGTATCTTAATTTATTTTTCATTAATTTCAATATGGCTAGATTACCCAACAGGCACCTTGAATGATTCTAAAACTGTCCTATAATCAATTTTTGGTGTGTTTTGTTAGATGTCAATTTGATGTCGTATTGACATCAAGATAGTCGACTGGCATCAAATCAATTAACATTTTTGACGTATTTTTAGATGCTGATTTGACCGCTAACCTGATTTCGCCAAGTAGAACATGTTCCCGCATTAACATCTATGTTGTTCCTGGAATAACGTTCCAATCAGCCAATCAGATTTGAGGGATACGTTTACAGTTTATGTTACAGTTAGGTTTATGCACATCTACATGATTGTTATCCAACTATAATTCCCCTTTGATTTTGGGAGGAATTTGCAGTTATTGTTGGGTTAAGGGGTAGGTAATAGGTATGGATTACATTTTCTAACAAAAATGATGTTCCAGGATCAACATAGATGTTAATCAAGGATTGCATGGTACTTGGCAAAATCATGACGTGCAGATTTGACATCAATGTGCCCTGCTGGTTAAAGGTTGAATTTATCATTCATAAATAAATTATTTGAGTTAATGCATTGCATTTGTGATCTGAGATAGATCATATGTATGCCTACAGTAAATAGATTTTCCAAACAACATTTAAAAATTGCGAAGCATAAAAATGAATGCTTTACCATAATAAAATCCATTTAATTCCTATAAAGTTACCGAAACTGATGTAGTTAGACAGAAGTCTTTGAAGAAGTGCAGACGCCTCCCAACTCCATCTACTAATAAGGTGCATGTGTTTGTGAGAAAGAAGCCCAGAAGCTCTTGGCTTGATTAACTCAGTATGACGTAGAGCCGGACTAAGATGAAGTGAAGTTCTAGCCTGAGAGAAGAGAGAAGTTGCTTATGCCATTGATCTGGAGCCTCAAGCCTCACTCATGTTGTGCTGAGAGGTGTTACATTCAGCCTGGCAGCCTCCTGAGATGCAATCCCACAGTCATCCCTCCTCAACGCTCTCCGCAAGGAAGTATCAGGCTAGTCAATTGCCTCAGCGACCCAAGGGAGCCAACGCAGCAAGAGCAACGCTCCTGGCTCCATCCGCCTCTGGGAGTATAATAATGAGCGTTTGCCATTGGCTTGCTTCAGTGCACATTTCCACACCAGAAGTTTTTTTTTATTTTTTTATCTGACTCTTAAGCAGCATTATTGAGAAATCACGAGTAGGCAGGTTGCCATTAATGACTCATCCTTTGCATGGTCTGCTTGGTCTTTTCAGTCTTGGTCTGAGTCAGAATCAGCGCTTCATGCATTCATTTGGAATTAATGGAATTAATAGAGTTTCTGGGGCTTAAATGATGTGCATTTACCTTTTACACCTCGAAAGCATCAATCCAGCGCTCTTGGGACTGATAAAGGGAGCGCAGTATTCACATTCAATCTCAGTCTTCCTTGAATGTATTGTTTTCAAATGGCTTCCAAGGCTGTATCTATCCTTTCAGGTGTCTTTTTATTGCAAAGCCAGCCCAACTACACACCATCGTAAAGCTAAAAGTTTTATTTATTCATCTTGTGATAAGCTAAAAGTAGCATTTTAAACAGTGTCAATAAAAAGAAATCAGTCTCCCATACTGAAGAGGTATTTACCAACATTTTTCAAAATATCTTCTTTTGTGTTCAACAGAAGAGGGAAACTCAAATAGGTTTTGAACAAGTGAATAGCGAGTAAATGATAGAGATTTAATTTTTGAGTGAACTATGCCTTTTATCCCTATCCCTTTAAGGATTTCAGCTGTTTAAACTTGTGTTTTTGTTTATCTAATGACACTGTTACTTTTGTTTTTTAGCTTAGTACAGCATCAAAGATAAACAACTTATGAAAACAATGGCATATTTTGACACTAAATTTGCACTACATATATTCTATACCAGAGATGCCCAAAGTAGGGCCCACAGGCCAAAGTTGGCCCATTGTTACCTTTGATTTGGCCCTCCATCCCATCTAAGAAGAGAGTGAGAATGATGGAGAGGGTTAGGGAGAATGCATTTCATCATATCTAATTTGACAATCTTTTAGATTGTTTGTTTTATTGTTGAGATACAAAACAGCAAATTGAAATTAAATGCTTTCATTAAATGAATCTGATTTTTTAAAACGTAAATACTGTTACTTGACAGATAGCGGATTATGCAGAAGACATTGGTGAACAAATCAAGGTAAAAACTAGTGTAACTCTATTCTGTTATAAATGAGATTGTTTTTGTTTTTACTATAATAAGTTCATTATAAAATGTCAAAAAAAAATACTGTACTACTTCATATAAAGCAATGTTTTATAGTTATTTTTAAACATTATTAATAAATTATGAAGTTAACCATAACAACTATATTTACCTTGGAACCACTAGCCTCAATCAAGTTTTGGCCCTTCATAAGAAAAAGTTTTGGCACCCCTGTTCTATACAGTGATGACTACTTTGTCGACTACCATTACATTATACTTTCTACTTGTGGATTTACTCAAAATGGCTTCAAAAAAACATATTTGCAATCATATACTAATTTTTGTCAGTCTGTCTGCATTTTATGCATTTACTTTTAGGTGTCTTTTATTGCACAGCCATACTAACCATGGAGGATCAGGAGTGCCGGTTAGAAATAATATGAAGGATCAAATTGTCAGTTTAATAATTGAGGCATTAAAATGTGTATAAATAAATCACAATTTAAATGGACAATTAGTGGACTAATAAATAGACATATTTAAATGTGCTTATTTAAATTATGATTTTAAATGTCATCTAATAAAGCAATAACACAATGCATTTATAAATAATTTTTAAATGTACAAATAGATAAAACGTTTTATAATATGTTTATTTAAATCATGTTTTAAAACACTTATTACTCAAACAATTAAAAAGTGTATTAATGAATCATTTAAAATGCATTTAAATGCACAGTTTATAAAGCTTTTTAAAAAGGTATTTGACAAACGCTTTTCTCTGTCTATCTGCCACTTGCTTTTCTTTTCCTTTTGCTACATGCTTTTCCTGAGTTGAAAATAAATCGAGTTAAAAAATGCCATTGGACAGTCCACACGTAGGGGCAAACAATCAATTTTCGCCTCAAGTTGAGCTAAACCCTCTTTCACTTGTAAATGAAACACGCACAGTCATTGGACAGAGACAAAACCATCGCTCATTTAAGCGAGAGTTTACAGATCAGCGAAGCGACTCAAATGTCAGGACAATATGAACATGTTTGGAGATGATTTGTGGATTATTCATTAGCTTTAGCTGATTTCTATTAAGGAAATTCTCATCTGGATCATCACTGTCTGTATAGAAAAGTTTTACAGTTGAGGGGTGATGTTACTGGGGTCTGGCAAGTCAAAAGCACTGTTAAAAATGTCTATTTATTTGTCCATTCATTTTTTATTTAAATTGTGATCTATTTATATACATTTTTGTCCTTCAATTATTTATTTATTTTTTTTTCGACTTAGTCCCTTTTTTTAATCTGGGATCGCCACAGCGGAATGAACCGCCAACTTATCCAGCATATGTTTTACGCATGCCTTTTCAGCTGCAACCCATCACTGGGAAACATCCATACACACTCATTCACACACATACAGTACAATTTATCCTACCCAATTCACCTTTACCACATGTTTTTGGACTTGTGGGGGAAACCAGAGCACCCGGAGGAAACCTACGCTAACAGGGGGAGAACAGGCAAACCCTAGAAACGCCAACTGACCCAGCCGAAGCTCGAACCAGCGACCTTCTTGCTGTGATGCGAACATGCTACCCACTGTGCCACCGTGCAGCTGCTTCAATTATTAAATTGATCTTTTGATTCTTGATTTTAATTCTAACTGGCATTCCTGGTCCTCCATACCTAACCGGCCATCATCATGAAGCAAAAAATTGTATTTATTCATCTTTTGGTAACCTAAAAGTTCAACTAACACTTAAAACAGAAAAAAGAAATGACAAAGTCTACCGAAGAGGCCTTTACCAGCATTTTTCAAAATATTTTCTTTTGTGTTCAAATGAAGATGGAAACTTTGATGAAGTGAATACTTAGTAAACAATAGAGATTAAATGTTTGAGAAAACTATACTTTTTTATCCCTATCTCTTTTTTATTTTTTTTTATTTTGTGGTTTGTTTACCCAATGGCACTGTTGCTTTTTTAGCTTATTACTGCATCAAAGAAAAACTATTTATGAAAACAACCGCATATTTTTACACCAAATTTGCATTACATATATTCTGTCACAATCACCAGCGATCTACAACCAGAGATCGCTGGTAAATACACTCACATTCACATGAACTACAAATCCGCTATGTTATGAACTACACCACCCAGTCATGCAACACACACACACAACCGGTTCCAGATCCTGACTGATTATACTCTCACAGCTGAAGTTGCTCAAGGACTGATTCATGTACTATAAGTACTGTTTAAACACACACACTGTTGCTGAATCTTCTGTTACCAGGGATGTGACACTGACAACAGGGGTGAGGATCCAAATGCAGGGTTTTATTAACAGGATGGTCAGGCAAGCAATGATCAATGGAGGAGCAAACAGATGTATAAGGGTAATCCAGAGTCATAGTCAAAATAACAGGCTGATGGTCACAAGGCAGGCAGCAGGCATGAATTAACAAACAACAAGGCAAAACAAAGATTGGTACATGGCAAGACTAGGCAAGGAAAACGCGTTGTAGTATCACAAAAAACAGATAACAAGATTCAGCAACAACTGTATGTTAGTGTGCTGTATTTATAGTGCAGTAATCAGTCCAAAAGCAGCTTCAGCTGTGAGTGTCTAATCAATGGTGACTTGAAGAAGGTGAGTTTGTGTTGCATGACTGGGATCTGTAGTCCATAAACCAGCAGATTTGTAGTTCGTGTGAGTGTTTACCAGCAATCTCTGGTTGTTAGATCGCTGGTGATCATGACATATTCTATACAGTGATGACTTCTTTGTCGACTATCATTACATTATACTTTATATTTGTGAAAATACTCAAAATGGCTTCAAAAACAAATAAAACACAGTTTGATTTATCAATCTTTCTCCATTTTATTCACATACTGTAGCTTTCAGGTGTCTTTAATTGCACAGCCATTACAACCGCCCATCATCATGAAGCTAAAGGTTTTATTTATTTATCTTTTGGTAAACTAAAAGTTCAAGTAGCACTTAAAACAGTGTCACCAAAAAGAAATGACAAAGTGTCCTATGCTAAAGCGGTCTTTATCCAACAATTTTTTAAATATCTACTTTTGTGTTCAACAGAAGAAGGAAACTCAAGTTTTGAACAAGTAAAGTGTGGGTAAATGATCACAGGGATTTCATTTTTGAGTGAACTATGCCTACTGAAAAAAACAGCTTAAACCAGCCTAGGCTGGTTGGCTGGTTTTAGCTGGTTGACCAGCCTGGTTTAAGAGGGGTTTTGGCCATTTCCAGGCTGGTTTCCAGTCATTTCCAGCCTGGTCTTAGCTGGTCAGGCTGGGAGATGACCAGCTAAAACTGGTTTTAGCTAGATTTAGCTGGTCATTTTCCAGCTTGACCAGCTAAGACCAGGCTGGAAATGGCTGGAAACCAGCCTGGAAATGGCCAAAAATTTTGTGGTTTGTTTATCTTATGCAGGGGTGTCCAAAGTCAGTCCTGGAGGGCTGTTGTCCTGCAAAGGTTAGTTCCAAACCCAATCAGACACACCTGGGCTAGCTAATCAAGCTCTTAAGCTGCGGTCACACTGAGCTTTCCTCCCATAGACTTCCATTCATACGCACGCGAATGTGTCAGACCGGAAACGCAAGGTCATGCGTCAAGTTTCGCATGTCGCTGCGGTGCAAAGTTCAAGCTTGGTGAACTCTGACCTGCAAAATCGCATCACTTGACTGCATGAGACCAATTGAGGATCAAAATATGACCTCTCTGCACAGAAATTTAAAACATGGAGCAATCGCTCGCTTTTTTAAAATGTCTAATTATTTTGTTTAATCCCGCCCCTTTTCGCAGTGCCGTACGACAGAATTTCGCACACACAAAGCCCAGTGTGACCGTAGCGTTACTGTGCTTTCTAGATACATCCTTGCAGGTGTGTTGAAGCAAGTTGGAGCTAATATCTGCCAGACACTATCCCTCCAGGACTGAGTGTGGACACCCCTGATCTAAAGACACTGTTTTGTGTGTTAGCTTAGTGCAGCATCAAAGTAAAACAATTTATGAAAACAACGGCATATTTTCACAGCAAATGTTTCTATTATATATATTCTATATAGTGATGGCGACTTTGTCAAATACTATTACATTATACTTTATACATGTGAACCTACTCAAAATGGCTTCAAAAACAAATAAACCACAAATAGTTGGAATCTATTAAGTTTTGTCCGTCTGTCTCCATTATATGCATATACTGAGCTTTTAGGTGTCTTTTATTGCACAGCCATCCTAACCGCCCATCATCATGAAGCTAAAAGTTTTATCTATTCATCTTTTGGTAACCTAAAAGTTCAAGTAACACTTAAAACAGCGTGAGTAAAAAGAAATTGCAAAGTCTCCTACTGAAGAGGTCTTTAGTCGACAGGCGACAAGTGCAGTTTTTTCACCGTCCTGTGCCTCGCTTCACGCCCCTTGGAGCCTTCAAATACCTGTCCAATGTCATTATTTGCAACAAGCACATTAGGTGGAGAGTGGTGATTTCTACTGTCTGAGTTTCTGCCGTGTTGGGAAAGTGGGGCAGCTTTGAACTGCACTGAGTCGCAAGGACCGACCCTTTGATCTGCTCCTCACCTTTCCAACAAAGGGAATGTCACGGAGGGGCAAAATGGGATGTCAAGGGTGGTGTTCTCTGTCTCTGTTAAAAAAAAGTATTTAGGTCAAACTAGTTTTCAGCCATTCTCATTGTTACCTCGCTGTATATCTGTTGCCTGTTGCCACTGATTTAGCTCGCCTATGTTCGGAAACCTCATAAGACTTTTCTGTAATAGTGATCAGTTGTATTGATTTTGAGTATGGATTTTAAAAAGTAAAGTTGCAGTTCTATAGAGGACAAAAATGACAATGTCAGAAGATATCATAAAACATGATTTGAGGTTTTTTTTTTACGAGCATCAGGCCTGTTGATAACCGCTACAGATTATTCAATTTAATTTAATAGTAAATGATTAGATTTTAAAGGTATAGTTGAGCCTAAAAGGAAATTACCTCACCATTTATTCTCTCTAATGTGGTTTTAAATCTTTATGAGTTTATTTCTTCTGTTAAACAATAAAGAAAATATTTTGAAGAAGGCTGTTTGATGGCACCCATTAACATCCATAGTAGGGGAAACAAAACCTATATCAATGGACACTAATTACCAACATTTTTCAAAACACCTTTTGTGTGAAAGAAACTCAACGATGAGATGAGAAAATTATGATGAAGATTTCATTTTGGGGTGAACTATTGCTTTAAGATTTCAGAACAATTTCTGAAAACAACAGCATATTTTTGCAGGTGAAACAATTCTGTCTCCATTTTACATCAGATACAGTGATAGCTGTATGCATCTGACCGTTTAATAGACTTTCATTAGTTAAAAAATGTTTAAATAATAAAAGGTTAAATAATAAAACATTTTATTTGGATGTTACAGACATTAGTAACTAGACAATAAACTAATAGTATTTTTATTTAGATGTTAGTATCAGTATGTTATATTAAGAATATATAAGGTAATATGCTCCAAAACATTAGGAAGATATAAACAATCAAAGCTTGCAGTTTGTCACCTTTGTCATCATCCTGCACTGTCTCCATTACCCTAGAGGTCCCCATGTTACCGCTCTGCCTTAGTTCTTTCTCGTGTGTTCTTGTTTACTTAATTTTTATCACCTGAACCTTGTTCCAGTCTGTGTATTTAAGTTATCACTTTTTCTATGTTCCTCGCTTGGTTTTTGAGTCAGTGCCCTGTTAACTTATCCAGCGTTCCTTGACCTCCTGATCTATGAATAGTAAAACTCTTTTGTTTTCCCCTGTTGCTTGCTGTCTTATTGTTTGTTTGTTTTCTCCCATCGTGAAGTTTTCTTTGTATGTTTATAATATAACAATGGTGTCAGGACTTTTCATCTTGATGACACTGACACTTTCATTGGCATCAATACTTGCTTTTGAAGAATGAGCTATCCATTTTGAGAAAGTGACACGCTTTTGCAGGTTATCAACTAGGTTTTGCAGTTTGTACTAATTGTTTTGAGAAATGTATTAACTGTTGTGCAAATGTAAATAGTGTTGTGAGAAATGCACCAAAGCCACTGAGAAAAACTGTAATACAAGTAATATAAATGGAATTTAGATGCACTAAATCATCATCATTATCATATGACCTACCCGCATCAAAAGGCAAGATATGGTAACGCTTTATTTTGATGGTCCATTTGAGTTTTAGTTAACTGTCTGCTTAATATCTGTTGATACTGCTCCTTCAACAGACATTTAACTGACTATAAGAAACTTTGCAAGTGCATGTCAATTTATACTAACCCCAACCTAACAGTCTACTTATAATCTAATTAGAATTAGTTGCCATGTAGATGCAATGTAACTTAATTTTAGCAATAATAAAATGAGATGATCAGACACTTAGATCTCAGCTGTCTTTTTCAGTGGCATCAGTTTATCTTCTGCCCCAGTCACACATCACACAGCTTTTCTCCACAGCTGCTGAACTCAAGATCATTCCCCCATTGATCTCTGTACCTCCATCCGCTCATTGATTTCTGTAATGATTACACACCAGGAGGCCTTAAACCACACTGACAGAGTAACAGTGGGCTAATGTAGCGTACATAGATCCTGAGGAAAGCATATTGTGTTGTGTATCTAGTAGACCAAATAAATGAATTAGCGCATGCTATTATAAACTTTTCTCTGTCTCGCTCTTCATTTTTCTAGGACGGCTACTCACAGTATCACTTTGTTGGCTCTGCCTCAACAATAGAGAGAGACAGGCAGAGGCCGTACTCGTCCTCACGCACCCCTTCAGTATCGCCGGTCCGGACGTCCCCAAACAACCGATCGGGTGAGTGTACATTTGTGACCTTTCATAATGAAAATGGATCTCATGAATTTCAGATCTTCAGTTTGGATTTTAAGCTGTTACACACAGTAGCCTGAGTCTCTCTTTATTGATTGACACTTTATTAAGACTATTAAACTGATGGCATAGGTGGTTAGTTAGTTAGTTAGTTAGTTAGTCACTTACTCACTCACTCACTCACTTACTTACTTACTTACTTACTTACTTACTTACTTACTTACTTACTTACTTACTTACTTACTTACTTACTTACTTACTTACTTACTTACTTACTTACTTACTTACTCACTTACTTACTTAGTCAGTGTTGCAATATCTAGCCAATTCCATGCGTGTTCAATAAAAAGGTCAGGAGAGGATTTTCTTCAATGTCAAAATATTAGTAATTTTATAAGATACAAATGAATGATTCAGTGACAGGGCTCTGGGTTACGTTACACCAATGCAAAACAAGAATTACAATAAGGAGGTTCGCAACAAATCTACATTTCCCTGACTCCAGTATTTATACAAAAGTGATATTAAAAGGTGGAGTTTTGGTGGAATTCGCCACTTGTCAATCATTCTGCTGTCAAAAGAAGAAGATTGGTTAATCTGTTGCTAGTCAAAACATTTTCGAATGAACATAAAATGTATTAATCTTGTTGTTAGTCTAAACATTTTTTCTAATAACGAGACAAAAGTAATCAAATTCCTTTTCCCAACAACAGATGGATGAATGACAGACAGACAGACAGACAGACAGACAGACAGACAGACAGACAGAAGTTCAGTTCATCATAACAATAAACGGATTCCATAACTTCTTTTTGTTAAATGTTTTAATTAAAGTAGTGCTATATTTCTTTTAATATGGCAAATACATTGTGTATTGGGTAATTTGGTACATATCGAAATAATGTTCAAAAACTTTTAAATATTCTGATTTTAAATTTTACAAATAACCATAATATACCTAGTCAACAAGCAGCACACTTAAATGTAACATTTTAAAGGATAAACAATTTTTTTTTTATTATCAGATTTTTTTTACTACAATTTTGTGCCAAAAAAAATCTATAATAATAATAATAATAGTAATGCTATCAGTCCTTTATTTTTAGTTTACATCATTGCAAACAAAAGCAACAACTATACTTAATAGGAGACAACAAAAAGAATAACTGTTAGCTTAGCATCAAAGTACAAGCTTTTACTCCAAACTCGCATGTCAAGCGAGTGTGTAAAATAACTTATTTCTTTGAACTGCTTCTTTCCACATAGAGGCAGAGAATGTGTTTTATATTATTCTTTACTGTTTCTCAGTGAAAACGGCGAATACAGTTGAGAGGTGCTGTCCTTGGTTCTGAAGTCCAGGATCTTCAGCCTGGATTTAAAACTATTACAAGCAGCAGCCTGATTCTCTCTTTATTGACACTTTATTAAGCCTGCTAAGCTTATGAGATAATAAAATGATTTGATTGAATCACTGCTATATCTTTTAAATATGCCATATTAAATACATATAAAAATTAATGTTCGAAAGCTTTTAAATGTTCTTAATTTCAGAAATAATAACAAGTTAGCGAATAATAAGAATATTATATAAGACATTATTATAAACATTATAAAAGAGAAACAATTTAGTTTATTTTTTGGTTAAAAGAATATAATAATAATAATAATAATAATAATAATAATAATAATAATAATAGTTAATAATACTTTACTACTTATTTATGTGGTTGGCAACCGATTCACATCATTGCATATAAAAGGACAACTATACTTGACAGAGGACACTAAAATGCTAACTGTTAGCTTAGCATCAGAGTAAAAGCTTTTTCTCCAAACTGCTTTTATAATGTCAAGCAAGTGTATCAAATAACTTCCTATTCTTTGACCTGATTCTTCCTTCATTGACACTTTATTGAGCCTACTAATCTGATGAGATTATAAAATGGTTTGATTAAAACACTGCTATATTTCTTTAAATATGCCATATAAAATACATATAAAAATTAATGTTCAAAAGCTTTTAAATGTTCTGATTTAATATTTCAGAAATAACAAGTCAACAAATAATAAGAGTCAACATGTAGCATATGTAAACATTATGTAATGTATACAATGTAAACATTAATATAAACATTATAAAAGAGAAGCAGTTGTATTTTTTTTTTCGTTAAAAGAATTCAATAATAGTTATTAATACTTTACTATTTATTTATGTATTTGGCAACCGATTCACATCATTGCATGCAAAAGGACAACTATACTTGATAGAAGACACTAAAATGCTAACTGCTAGCTTAGCATCAGAGTAAAAACTTTTAATCCAAACTTGCTTTATAATGTCAAGCAAGTGTATAAATTAACTTCCTTTTCTTTGAACTCTGGTGGCTTCTTTTCAGATAATGGGGTAGAAAATGTATTTTATATTATTCTACACTTGGCGACGCAGGGGCGCAGTAGGTAGTGCTGTTGGCTGACAGCAAGAAGGTTGCTTGTTCGAGCCTTGGCTGGGTCAGTTAGCGTTTCTGTGTGGAGTTTGCATGTTCTCCCTGCGTTTGCGTGGGTTTTCCCAACAGTGCAAAGACATGCGGTACAGGTGAATTGGGTAGGCTAGATTGTCCGTAGTGTGTGGATGTTTCCCAGAGATGGGTTGCTGCTGGAAGGGCATCCGCTGTGTAAAAACGTGCTGGATAAGTTGGCGGTTCATTCCGCTGTGGCGACCCCAGATTAATAAAGGGACTAAGCCGGAAAAAAAAAATGAATGAATGAATTTTACACTCGTCTCCGTGAGAACAACAAATACAGTTGAGAGGTGCTGTCCTTGGTGCTGAAGTCTGGGATCTTCAGTCTGGATTTAAAACAATTACAAACAGCAGCCTGATTCTCTCTTTAACCCTGATAGAGGCCTATTAAACTGATGGGGATTTCTCGGTGCATCTGGAGACTCAAGGTTAATGATCCGCTCTGCTATTGGGGTTAGTGGATTCATGGCCGGCTGGCTGAGGCTCTAATACCTTTTCCGGTGGACTTAGCGTCTCGCTGAAGCAGAAAAGTACTTTGCTGAATTCAGCTTCTGAGAGGGCCATCGGCGGAGGACGCTGAAAAGTACAAGGGGGAATTTTAGTACCAATATAATTGGTAGGATGGTGAAAACAGTGATGAAATTAATTAATTGTGTTTATTTTTTTATGCAGTTATAATAGAACATACCATACAATATAACCTTTTTACTGGATATCAGGAACACTGTTACACTGATGTTCATATCACAAATTAATTTAAAATAAAAAAAATGTATGCAGTTTCAATTATAATATAATATAATATAATATAATATAATATAATATAATATAATATAATATAATATAATATAATATAATATAATATAATATAATATAATATAATATAATATATAAATCGCTAAAATATAAATGGCTTCACAACAACTCATGAATGTCCTTGAGTGGCCCAGCCGGAGCCCAGACCTAAATCCTATTAAACATCTCTGGAGATCTGAAAATGGCTGTACACAGTTGCTTCCCATTCGACTTGATAGAGTTTGAGAGGTACTGCAAAGAGGAATGGGCAAAAATTCCCGAAGACAGGTGTGCCAAGCTTGTGGCATCATATTCAAAAACACTTGAGGCTGTAATTGCTGCCAACGGTGCATCAACAAAATATTGAGCAAAGGCTGTGAATACTTGTGTACATGTAATTTTTCAGGTTTTTTATTTTTAATAAATGTGCAACAATTTCAAAAAATCTTTTTTCATATGTCATTATGGGGTATTGTGTGAAGAATTGAGGAAATAAATGAATTTAATCCATTTTGGAATAAGGCTGTAACATTAAAAAATGTGGAAAAAATGAAGCACTATGAATACTTTCTGGATGCACTGTATAATATAATATAATATAATATAATATAATATAATATAATATAATATAATATAATATAATATAATATAATATAATATAATATAATATAATATAATATAATATAAAATAATATAATATAATATAATATAAAATAAAATAATATAAAATAATATAATATAATATAATATAAAATAAAATAATATAAAATAATATAATATAATATAATATAATATAATATAAAATAATATAATATAATATAATATAATATAATATAAAATAATATAAAATAAAATAATATAATATAATATAATATAAAATAATATAAAATAATATAATATAATATAATATAATATAATATAAAATAATATAAAATAATATAATATAATATAATATAATATAAAATAATATAATATTTTACTTTTTACTGTATATCAAAAATATTGTTTCGCTGTTAGATGTTGATATCAAAAATGAACATATGCATATTAGAACAGTAACATCATCCTATATGTAAATAAATACACACCAAAAAAACAATGATTTATAGTTTTTATTATTATTATCAAAAGCTGTCCTCTAGAAATGTTTATTTCAAGGCTTCTAGTCGAAATTACCAGTGTTGGTAAAAGTATACAGCATGTATAAAGTCATAAGTAGCAGTATTTGATCTAATTTATTAACAGTATTTTGATATTTGTCTATTTGTTACCATCATTTTGTGCTATTATCTAATGCTGTACTGTATTTATTTATTTTTGATTAAGAAAACAAGCTAGAAAAAATTGCTTGTTTCAAACTTGTTTTATCTGATGTTATTTAGAGCTGCTCCCGCTTTGATCCAAAGTCAAAATTTGGTGTTCATTAAAACAGATGTGAAGGCGCAGAGTGGACCATTTATTAATTTTTGAGATTCTCACTGAAAGATCCAGACCATAGTCATTAACTGAATGAAATTTGTTTTCATTGCAGCTGTGATGCAGTTGACTAGCGTGTAGGAAATAAAACGTAAAGCAGTGCTCCTATGATTTCTACACGCTCTCTGCAGCTTTTGAAGATAAATTGATTTATTGTCTGCTTGATTTTCAGCTGAACCTCTGATGTTTATCCTGTGGCTCGCAGCTGGTTTCTTGTAAGTTTGTTGTCTTCTATGGCCTGAGTTTCAGTGTGGGTCATGAAAACGGTGAACAATGTTTTTTGATGTAGATTTAAGATCGAGATTAATACAGAAAAGCAACAAAACTACAGACCACTAACACCAGTACCATTGGTAAATTGAAGTAAAGAAGTCTGAGAAAAAATCGTCATGATTTAACCTCTTGATCTTTTCCTGAAAATATTAACAAACATTTGAGATAGTTGAGTTTGTTTTCTGGGATGCTTCTTGTTGCTCTTTCAGACACTTTGATGGTGACGTTGGATTGTAGTTTTGAAGACTTTTTTTTTGTCCACTCGAAACATCCTAACAGTGATAAAGATTAACACATCCTCTTTCAGGTTCTGTTAACACTAGTGCTTTTTTATTTGAAAATATATTACCATTACCAGTAGGTGGCAAGTGTAAATGGTGGGAAAATATGCACGTTTAGTGAGTATGAATGGTCATGTGTCATATGTTGTAGGTCGTATAGTATGGACAGAGTTTTTTTTTTTCTGAAATACAGTAAAAATGACATAATGGAAGAGGAGTGTTTTCATTCTTAAGTGCGTTTTTTTTAAATAGTTTCCTCATATGAATGAGCCAGTGAAGATGTGCTAATAATTGCAACACTTATCATTTATTGATAAAAGTTTGCTTTGTTTGCAGTTGTTAGTTTTCAATAAAATCTGATTTATTTTTGTGAATTTTGTCAATTAAATGTCAAAAGCTTGAACAATAAATACATGTTTTCATAGCCTTTTCTCGTATTTACCTAGTATTAGTGGAGGGCACTGAAAGTTTGGAATTCAATAACTTCACAATTCACATTTATATGTAATACTATGACCTTGCAATCGACATTAGAGCTGTATAAGTAGTAAAAATATTTTAGTGTATGCTCGTTATTAGCAAGTTCTGGCTTTTTTATTATTATTAAACTAACAAGCGTAGCAGTTGAGCTTAATACATGGTTGAGGTCTTATGAAATGCTTTTACTGAGATAAATGCTTTTGTTTCCCCCCCCTCCCCCCCACCCCATATTCACCTTTTACTTGTTACTAAAAATGTGTTGATATTTACAGCAGTCTACATATTTGAAATGATTAATTATTTCAATATCATTTAGTAAATTCAACAGTTTACAGATTCACTGACATTCAAATGACAACTAAAAACCCTTCTTTTCCAAGGTCACCTGAGCTCCTGTGAATAATGCCGAGACCCTTTCTTCTATACCCCCCCCCCACCTCACCACATGCCAACCCCAAAACTTTATTAATTCTGAGTGTACCTGAATCGCTGAATGCCTCCTCAATTCTAAGTCACTTTGGACAAAAGCTAAATGACTAAATGTAAATGTACAGATGAAGGGTTGTCTCTTTTTTATAAACAGTATACACTCAGTGGATGTAACTCAACAGATAAGACTTGGATTTCTAACAACTGAATAAGTACAAACACAACCTCACTTTATGTAACACTTGAGTTTTAAAAAAGCAGCAATAAGGTTATTAATATAACTGGATGTGCCAAGTTTGACGCTGTTTTAAAATTAGCTCACATAACCTGTTGCACCTGAACAGAGTCTAATTCTCTATTAATGCTCCCAACTGCAATGTTGCTTGGCAACCATAAACACGAGCAACGTGACTCATAGAAACTGATTCACTCTCTTCATAATCAACAAATTTACTGAGCGCTCATCTTCAAATCTGTTTCACAAAAGCATTCATCACACAGTATGCAGAGCAGGTTGTTTTGGGGGTTTTTGGTCTTTGGCGCATGTATCAGGCATGATTATATGCGATGAAACCTATTTAGAGACTACATGGAAATTCTGTAAAATATATCTGAATTTAAAAAGGGACTGAGACGAAAAGAAAAGGAATGAATGAATATCTGAATTTAGGATTTATAGACTATTTTGAGGAATGTAAACAATAACATGGTCCTAATATATTTACTGTTTTACTTTTTTGGATTTTCAGAAGCTTCGAAAATTAAAAAAGTCCACATATTGATATATAATATTATGATAACTGTTTTAACATGAAGATATTATTGCATTGCCTCTTGCTACAGCTATGAAATAGCATGATAAGAAGCAGGAAATGTTCATGGGCCAATGAAATTACCACATTGAAATGGTCTATAGTTATGTGTTTGAGTAAAATATATATTTTTGGTTTTATTCCATAAGCTATTTATGCATAAAATAACAAAAATGAATGTCTATATAAATTTTAGACTAAAATGTAGGGATGTCCAGATCCGATTACACAGTTTAAGACTCAGAATGGATGTTACCTCCCGATCAGGACTTGAATGCAGTTATGCAGTGGCACAGAGTTAGACCTCTTTCTTGACTTAACACAGAAACAGCAATGCGTGCGGCATGGCATCACTTTGCTGCAGAGACGCTATTAGTTTAATGCCGGCAAAGTAGAACATGAAAGCAGCTTGAAGCGGAAAGTATGTCTGGAGGTATTATAAAGTTGATGGCGACAACATTGCCATAGCAAACTGTGAGATATGTAAACTTGGGATTGCCTGCTGGGTATTTTAAGTTGAGGTGCTTTTTGTTTTTATATTAGATTTTTTTATATTTACTGTTGCACTAAAGTCCAAAAGTGAAGAATTGAAGTTATTTATTACTTGATTGTTTAAGCTACCTCACAGAAGTGCTCTGTTTGTTAATAGAGTTGTCGAATTCTAAAATGAGGTGAATTAAAAAAAAGAACATCCTGGATCTGTTTCTTAGCTTTATTCTCTTTTTTATGTATTATAGAAGTATCAATCAGGTTTCGGTATCGGTAGATACTCAATCAAATGGCTCAGACTCGACGGCAAAAAATAAACTGATTGGGACATCCCTAGTAAAACACCAATGTTTTAACATCATAAAAGGTAATAAATCAATATTTGGTGGAATAACCCTTTTCAGTCACAGTATTCGGAAACATTTGTTATTTTGACCAGTTGTCATTTTATGAAAAAATAAATAAAATGCTTGAAATGACAATAAATTGTCATTTGGATTCTGAAAGAAATGTTTTGTGAAAAAAAAAATTCAATTTTACTTAAATCCATACATAATAAATCTAGTAAACCCAGAGAATATGTTTTCCTAATTGTTCCATGTGTATGCAGCTGAAGTCAAAATGATTAGCCCTCCTGTGAATTTGTTTTTCTTTATCAAATATTTCCCAAAAGATGTTTAACAGAGCAAGGAATTTTTCACAGTATTTCCTATAATATTTTTTCTTCTGCAGAAGGTTTTTTTTTTTTTTTTTGCTTTGTTTTAATTTGCCTTGAATAAAAGCAGTTTTTAATTTTAGAGTTAATATTATTAACCCAATGGACCCTTTTAACAAGATGTTATGTTGATATTAGGATGCATTTAACGGTCATCATAAACTTAAATCTTTGAAAGTTGTTAATATTTTGAATTTATTATTATTATTCTTTTATTTTATTTTATTTTTTTTAAACGTATCAACATTTACATGCATTTGTGAATGTATTATATCATCTTAGCATCAGACTACAAAAAACGAATTTCTAATGCAGAGTTTATGGGGCTGAGAATAAATCTGACGTTATTCTCTCCTTTGGCTGCTGTCATCAGTCTCACACAATTTTTTTTTTTCTTTTTCTGAAAGTCTTGATAACGCCATCGTGGAGTTTTTCTTTTATTATTTCAGCAAATAGGATTGTAAAAAAATTATTTGTTGTACTCTCCTATACACTGTGTTCTAAGTTTACCTAGCTATGAAGCCTTCTGCTACTGAGAATCCCGGAAATGTGAAAAGGGTTCATAATTAAGCAATATTTTTTTCGATTGTCTACGAAACAAATTGTCATACAATAATTTACCTAATTATACTATAACTCGCCTTATTAACCTAATTAACTTGGTCAGGCCTTTAAATGTCACTTTAAGCTGAAAACCAGTTGAAAAATATCTAATAAAATATTATTTACTGTCATCATGGCAAAGATAAAAGAAATCAATTATTAGAAATGAGCTACTAAAATTATTATGTTTAGAAATGTGTTGGAAAAATCTTCTTTCCTTTAAACAGAAATTGGGGGAAAATATAGGGGGGGGGGGCTAAAAATTCAGGAGGGTTGTTATTTAGGGAGGGCAAATAACTCTGAATCAACTGTATGTAGAAGAGCAAATCGTCTTTTACTTTATGGCTTACAGTGTTTGTCTTTTCATCTCTTATTTTTTCCATCACATTATTAGTGTCAACTGACCTCACATTATAATGATAGACACATTTCGGTGTGTTTCTGAAGCTGTTGCTCAGTTAAATTGGAGCTCTGCCTGGTCAGTGAATCCACATCAAGGGTTTTGGCATGAACTTCAATGCCACTTTGTTGACTTTTATAATTTAATCATGAAGCATGAAGGTAGTGCTTCCAATGCCACCAGTCAAGGTCTTCAAATATACTTTAATAGGATGCCAGACCCTAAGAACATAACAGTTATGATGTTGAGTTGCCAGATATTGCTGTATTACCGAGACAGATTGAGGGCAGCAGCTGTTTTAATGTTGTTAAAGTACAATTTAATCTATTAGTGGTGTTTAAATGAGCAATATTACACTCATAAAAGAGCCATATCACACAATTATGAGAATGATATTGTGTTTAAACAACAGATCGATAGCAGAGGTGTGAAAATAAATATGAAACACTTGGATGTAGCCAACACAGATTTTTTTTTCCACTTGATAAGATAGTTGACACACAATAATGAAAATTTCCTCAAACTTTTTTCTGTTGAACACCGAAGAACTCACCAAGCAATCTGGTGATTTAAAGACATCTATAGATGTCAAAAGAAAGACGTCTTACCTAAAAGAAGGAGAAGATTACATTTGGGCCGTCAGTGAAAATCTAATAGATTTCTAACAATCCGCTTGGTAAGTCCTGATGAATACTGTTTCTGGGTTCAAGTCGCAACAAATTTAATTTATGACTATTTATTCTTATCAAAAATCAAAGTGAATTTTGTACAAAATCATATTATACACATCTGTCTCTGGACTTGCTGCATCACAGAGATCAATATTTTAACAATTTATAACAAATGAATCACATTCTGGCCATCTGATAAAGTCAGAATTATTAGCCCCCATTTGAATTTTTTTTCTCTCTTAAATATTTCCTAAATAATGATTGACAGAGCAAGGGAATTTTCACAGTATGTCTGATAATATTTTTTCTTCTGGAGAAAGTCTTATTTATTTTATTTCGGCTAGAATAAAAGCAGTTTTTAATTTTTTAAACATCATTTTAATGTCAATATTATTAGACCCTTTAAGCTATATATTTTTTGATAGTCTACAGAACAAACCATCGTTATACAATAACTTGCCTAATTATCCTAACCTGCCTAGTTAACCTAATTAACACAGTAAAGCCTTTAAATATCACTTTAAGCTGTAGAGAAGTGTCTTAAAAAATATCTAGTCAAATATTATTTACTGTCATCATAGCAAAGATAAAATAAATCAGTTATTAGAGATGTGTTATCAAAACTATTATGTTTAGAAATGTGTTGAGAAATCTCTCCGTTAAACAGAAATTGGGGGAAAAAATTAAACTGGGGCTAATAATTCAGGAGGGGCTAATAATTCTGACAACTGTATATATATATATGTATATATATATATATATATATATATATATATATATATATATATATATATATATATATATAGCCTCCCTATACCAGTTTGATAGAGCACTTGAACCCAAAAACTGTCTCGCATGACATTAGATTGAACAAGCAGAATATGACTTGACTGTGTAGTCATTCATTCCTGTCTCTCATAGTCTATTAGATCTTCACTGATAGCCCAAATTGGTAGCCCAAGAATGTTGGTAACCTGCAGTGGTGTAAAGTAACAAATTACAAATACTCAAATTACTGCAAGTAGTTTTCTAATGCTATCTTGTGGCAATTCTTAACGTTTTTGTTTTACATTTGTTCAACGTTTAGGTTTTTTTTCCTCCAGTAAGGAATTGTACTTTATTAAGTAGTTTAATCAATTTGTACTTTTACTGCTTTATCTGTACTTTTACTGCGCTATTTTCCTTCAACCTGCAGTTGCTACTATATATGTTAAGTTTTTTTTTTGTTTATTTATTTTTTATTTGACATGAGACAGCAGTCCAACTCAGCTAATAAACCAAACATTATCACAATTTATAAAGAGTTACTACAGTTCTTACATTTTAATATGCAACATAGGCTCATTCTGAAAACGTAGCCCTATATACATTCCTATAGATCGCAAATAATGTAGCCAGAAGTACGTATGGCTGCATTTCGTCTATAAAGCAAATGCTACGGGGCGGTATGACACCGTTCCTTTTCGCACTTACCAGCTGACCGCTTACCTCCATGTGGACGACTTTTCCACTGTTAGCAGTTTGTCCAGTCGCAGTCCACGTACGTTGGTGGACTTGTGATGTGGAGAGGAGTTGACCATGATGACAGTGTTCGAGTCTGGACGGTTCTAGAAAGCAGGTAAGATAAAAACAAAACCCAAAAAATGAAATAAACAAGTAAATAACAGGGTGAGAATGTGGTAAAATCTGAAAACCTGGTAAAATTCAAGTAAGAGCTTTTTGTTTTTTCCTGGATTGCTTTTGGAAACACTGTCGGTTGGGTTTAGGGAAATGGATGGGCGGGTCAATCTGTGCTTTTTGAAAACACTGTCAGTTGGGTTTAGGGAGGGAGGAGGGTAGGTCAGTCAATCGGTCAGTAAGTCAGTCAGTCAGTCGACAGTGGCCTTTAGTGGATTTACACAAAAACACAAGGCGTGAATGGCTCTCTAGAAAAATGTGAGAT
Source organism: Danio aesculapii (assembly GCF_903798145.1). Lineage (NCBI taxonomy): Eukaryota > Metazoa > Chordata > Actinopteri > Cypriniformes > Danionidae > Danio > Danio aesculapii. Next base: position 19,817,565 of record NC_079458.1, read on the forward strand.
CTCACAATGTGTACACAGTGGCGTCTGGTGGATTCGCAAAAACAAAAACTGCAAAAAAAACGTACCTCCTGCGACGTATTTATTTGGCACTCTCCAGAAATGTATATAGCGGTATGTTTTCAGAATGAGCCTAGGTTGATAATGTTACTTTGTATGAAAAGCCAGCCTGATCTCACGAGAAAACGTAAGTATTTTACGTTTTGTCAGTTTAGTGGCTAATTCGTTCGAGTTCAGTCCTACGAAATTGTACAATTTTAAAAAGGAGGCGTGGCACCTAACCCCACTCCTAAACCTAACCTTCATTGGGGGATGAGCAAATCGTACTAAATTGTACGAATTAGATCGTACGAATTAGCCACTAAATCAAAAATTTACGAATTTAGATGGAAAAGCAGCAGCATTAGTTCTTCTAATAACTCTCAGAATGAATCGTGGATTAACCACACTGTAAAAAACGATATTTTCAAAAGCAATGGCAACATCTGTTTTAAATGCTACTTGAACTTATTTTAATGAGCTAATCAACTTTAATCAACTTTTAAGTTATGCAATACTTAACTTTGATTTAAGTCTGTTCAACTGATGTAAGGGTGCTTTCACACCTAGACTTTTGTTTCGGAATCTGGTGCGTTTCCCCAGTTGGTGCAGTTCATTTGGCATATGTGAATCGTGCTAGGATCCGCACCAAAACAATCGGGTTCGCCTGAATGAGGTGGTATCTGCTCGATTGAAACAAACTCTGGAGCAGCTCGATTGAAGTGAGAAAGCAAAACAATCCGAGCCCGGATATATCACAGTGTATTATGGATATGTAATAGGCATATATTCGGCTATATGAAGAGAGAATTATGAGTAGGGCAGGATGTCATCATTCCTACAGGTAAATGTGTGTTTCTTGTCAAATATGAAAGTGAAAGTATGCTGAACTATTAACGAGAGCTGTTTATCCATTTGGAAAATTGACCGAACTGCAGTCTTGGTTTATCTGTTATTTCTCTCTAAAATGTGCTGTAAAGCCTATAATACATAATTCTAGCCAAGGGAGAGTCCTACCTCTGATTTATATTTGGTGACGATGTCTGTGGGGTATCACCATTCAAAATTAAAGCGCAGATTTTTGCGTGTGTCTTGTTGCTTATTGCCATAATTTAAAATAAGGACGCATTACAGCTAAGCAGGACTCAAAATAAACCCTGAAACTCTGACCAATGTGAGGAGAGTTTACTCGCACGTGACTTGTTTTAGCTTTTTTTGGTCCGTTTAGAAACTTTTCCGTGTGAAAGGGAACCGCACCAAGTACAAAGTGCAACATTGTAACAATTTTAATCGCTGTTTTGGAACAAAACAGGTGTGAAAGCACCCTAAGTTGAAGTGACATAAAGTTAATTTAAAAATAACTACTTCCAGGGGCAAAGGCAAAGTAAAGACTGGTCAGATTAACATATTTCAGAACAACTATACAAAATGCATATTACCAGAAAAAACCTTGAGTCTTGCTCAAACAAATACGTAGTCAACAGCAGCTACAAAGAAAGCCACAATTAGTTTGCAAACTGTTTAGGAATGTTTCTCTGTGAAACGTGTAACAGTTTTAACCCACGTTTAAAACAAAGCGAAGGATCTATAGGATAGCTATATAGGCTTTTAATTTTTTTCTCTCTTTATTTTGCTCATTCATTTTCTAATAGAAACTTGATGGCCTTCAGACCTGACTTTCATAGACATGCAGTACAGACAGACTCCTTTTGCCTTCTGCAGCTTGCATAACATAGTTATACAACTATAACAGTTAATGTTTAATGTTTAGAGTGTTTTTGCAAGGTTTCATAGGAAGTAACTTTCATTCAAAGGATGCACTGACAAAAATAGTTGACTGTTGTGCGCATTAGCTGGTCTATCAAGACACATTTCTCACAGAATCACATCTCAGGGCTGTAGGCAAAGAGATATACATGACACAAGTGTAGAAATAGTCGATAGTTTCTCTCCTGATACCAGCGGAGCTCCGACACAAAAGCCTTTCTCCCACAGAAATCCGGCTAAATCACGGAGATCTGCTGTGTAGCACATATCAATTTTTCCAGCACGTCCATCGAGACATATTGTTTTCATTTTCTACCATTAAGATCATCAGCTGTTCACCAGAGTCACAGCTTTGCTGGAAGAAAATCAAATCAGAACTCAGAGTTAAATGCATCAGTACTGATTTTCCAGCAAACTGCGCTGTGTGTTTCTGAATGTCATGACTGGTGAGGTTTTATGGAAATGTACATCTTTTAACAGACACCGAGCCAGAGATGCTTGATATTTAAGGGAGATGATCAGTTATGTGCATATTTTTTTTGTGAAATGATGCATTGTGGAGGAGCAGTGATTAGATTAGGAGTCATATTAAGGCAGTTTAGAAGAGGGTAAAGCACTTGCAGTTATAATCTGATTATGGGTTTGAAATAATTAGCATGCTAATGTTTCTCTTGGCCATTGTGGGTAGAGTGGTGCTCAGAGCTATTATGTGTTTTATTGCTGAAAGCTGGAGAGTGTGTGCGTGTGCTTTGTTTGTGTGTGTATGTGTGTGTGTATATGTGTGTGTGTAGGAGCAAGTTTGTTTTTTGCAGTATGGATTGATGAGTAAAAGGTGTGCATGCGTGCGTGCGTGCTTGCGTGCTTGCTTGCGTGCGTTTGTGTGTATTATAGTTTTTTCCAACTGCTTACACACATTCTCAAAACAGTGTCACTTTTTTTCCAGACTCTACACACAATTCTCAAAACTGCACAGGCACACTTCATTAGAAATGCCATAAACGTGTATCAGAATGAAGCTTCTTTCATAATAGTAAATGTTTGAATATAGCATGTAAACACTGTTGTTCTAATTCTAAAGCTCTTTGCTCTTTATAGGCTTCTATCTACAGTACAATAAAATGTTTTACAGTAACAGTCATCTGCTGAGAAGTGTAACAGGTCCATTGTAAACCACTGTACACCAATGCAATGAAGAAACAAAAATTAGTTATTAGGCCAAACATTATTGTTGTATATTGCATACAAAAAACATAAACATGGTGTATGTAACAATGTAAAAAAATACAAAATTAATAATAATAATAATAATAATAATAATAATAAGCATATTTAAAGCAAAAGTATGTTCTTTAGAATACAGTGAAGAACACAGTTGTGTGTGGGGGTCTCGGGGAGAAGCGTGCATTGTCTGGAGATGTGTCCTGCAGGCATAGGGTTGGCCATCATACACTTTACAGAGCCAGGCTGAGATAATTCCTTTCTTTTCTAAAGGAATTTAAAATTTAGGAAAGGTGAATCTGGGGGAGGTACAAAAGTACAAATTGTGGATGGGTGGCAAACCAGTTGTTTTTTTTTTCCGGACCAGAACAGCCAGTGTCCCATCACCTTTGGCCTATACTAGAGTAAAGCAATTGGTTCAGAAATGAGTGTTTCCACATTTGAGAAGCATGTGTGCATGATCTGGTGAATAAGTGTAGCATTTTGATTGGTTGGGTTTGGAAAAAGAAAGCAAGTAGCTTGTGTTTTACAGTGTAGGTCGAGAACTGTGTGTAGTGTTTGGGAAAAAGTGTTTTATGCAATTGAAAACTTCAAGGCTTCAAGGCTGAGAAACAGCTTCTGGTTTTGGAGATTTGGGGTGTAGTTTTGCATTTTGAGTGAGATGTTTCAGAAATTGTGACAAGAAAAGGTTTTGTGTGTAATCAGTTGGAAAAAACTATGAGTTTTTCATGGTCTATCCTGATTAGTAAAAAAGCTGTGTGTGTGTGTGTGTGTGTGTGTGTGTGTGTGTGTGTGTGTGTGTGTGTGTGTGTGTGTGTGTGTGTGTGTGTGCGTGTGCGTGCGTGCGTGTGCGTGTGTGTGCGTGTGCGTGTGCGTGTGTGTGCGTGTGCGTGAGCGAGTTTGTGTTTCACAGTCAGGCTTGATCAGTAAAAGGTGTGTGCATATACAGTGCATCCCGAAAGGATTTTAAGAGCTTCAATTTTTCTACTTTTTTATGTTACAGCCTTATTCCAATATGGATTAAATAAATTTATTTCCTCAATTCTTCACACACTACCCCTTAATGAGAATGTGAAAGAATGTGAATTTTCTGAAATTGTTGCAAATTTATTAAAAATAAAAAACTTGAAAAATCACATGTACATAAGTATTCACAACCTCTGCTCAATACTTTGTTCCCTCTATCCTGATTAGTCTTCCAGTTCCTTCCCACAGCATGATGCTGCCACCACCATGCTTCACTGTAAGGATGGTATTAGCCTGGTGATGAACAGTGCCTGGTTTTCTCCAAGAGTAACACCTGGCATTTACTCTAAAGGGTTCAATTTTAGTCTCATCAGACCAGAGAATTTAGTTTTTTATGGTCTGAGAGTCCTTCAGATGCCTTTTGGCAAATTCCAGGTGGGGAATGTCTTTCGTATGGCCACTCTACCATACAGGCCTGGTTGGTGGTTTACTGCACAGATGGTTGTCCTTCTGTAAGGTTCTCCTCTCTCCACAGAAGAATGCTGGAGCTCAGACAGAGTGACCATCGCTTTATAGATCACCACCTTGACTAAGACCCTTTTCCCCAAATCACTCAGCTTAGATGGCCGGGCAGCTCTAGGAAGAGTCCTGGTGGTTCAAACATCCTCTACTTATGCATGATAGAGGCCACTGTGCTCAATGGAACTTTCAGAGCAGCAGAAAATTTTCTGTAACCTTCCCCAGCTTTGTGCCTCAAGACAATCCTGTCTTGGAGATCTACAGACAATTCCTTTGTCTTTCTTCGTGCTTGGTTTGTGCTTTGACATGCACTGTCAACCCTGGGGCCTTATATAGACAGATGTATGCCTTTTCAGATCATGTCCAATCAGCTTAATTTACCACAGGTGAACTCCAATTAAGCTGCTGAAACATCTCAAGAATGATCAGTGGAAACAGAATACCTGAGCTCAATTTAGAGCTTCATGGTAAAGGCTGAGAATACTGATGTACATGTGTGATTTTTATTCTTTTTTTATTTGTAATAAATTTGCAACAATTTCAAAACATCTTTTTCATATTGTCATTATGGGGTATTGTGTGTAGAATTTTGAGGAAATTAATGAATTTAATCCAGTTTGGAATAAGGCTGTAACATAAACAAATGTGAAAGAAGTGACGCGCTATGAATACTTGGAGTTTGTAATGGGACCAGTGTGCAGTAAGTTGGTAAACATTTTGTGTGTGTGTGTGTGTGTGTGTGTGTGTGTGTGTGTGTGTGTGCGTGTGTGCGTGAGTGTGTGCGTGCGTGCGTGTGTGTGTGTGTGTGTGTGCTCGTTTGTTTATGAGTTTGTTTCACAGTCAAGCCTAATGCGTGTATTTGTATGTGCGTGCGTGTGTGTTTTTTATGGTTTATCACAGTCAAGTGTGTGTGTGTGTGTGTGTGTGTGTGTGTGTGTGTGTGTGCGTGTTTATGAACCAGTTTGTTTTACAGTCCAGCCAGATGCCCGTGTGTGCGTGTGTGTGTGTGTGTGTGTTTGTTTATGAATGAGTTTATGTTTCACAGTCAAGCCTGATGCGTGTATGTGTGCGTGCGTGCGTGTGTGTATTTTTATGGTTTTTCACTGTGTGTGTGTGTGTGTGTGTGTGTGTGTGTGTGTGTGTGTGTGTGTGTGTGTGTGTGTGCGTGCATGCGTGCGTGCGTGCGTGCGTGCGTGCGTGTGTGTGTGTGTGTGCGTGCGTGTGTGTGTGTGTGTGTGTGTGTGTCTAAATCCTTCTGTGCTGGCCAAAGAGGTCTTCCATGCCGTGAGCCCTCGGGTAGCTGTGTGCTTTTGAGATAGTGCCGCTGCCCACTATCCAGGGATCCGGGCTCTATCAGACCAGGCTGTAGGAGGGCCGGAGGGGGAGTGACGCTGATCCGGTTAGAGCATTGAGGCTGGAAGGGATTTTTAGGCACAGAGGGGAGACTCATTCCTGATCTCTGTGACCTTCATACAGCTGTTCTGAAGTGACTAGGACAAAACACACAGAGCTCATTACAGTGGCAGAAATCAAGACAGACTTCATTATCCACCTTCTTTCATGAGTGAATACTGCATTACCAATTACCGTTCGCACTTCTGGTTTGAGGAACTTCCATTCAAAAGATCTGCGTTATGACCTCTAGTGGTATTCCGTAACAGAAAGGGGAATGGTGTGGGAAATGAATGAAAACAATAATATGAAAAAGAATGTCAAACTAGAGAGATGTCAAAGGAAAGTGATTTATTGTTTTTATTTCAGGAATCAGTGGCACAATGGCTCAGTGGTTTGCACTTACGCCTTACAGCAAAAAGGTCTCTGGTTCAAATCCCAGTTAGGCCAGTTGACATTTTTGTGTTGAGTTTGCTTGTTCTCCCCTGTTTGTGTGGGTTTCCTCCAGGTGCTCCGTTTTCCCTCACAGTCCAAAGACATGTGCTATAGGTGAATTGAATAAGCTAAATTTTATGTAGTTTATGTGAGTGTGTGTGTGTGACGTATTTCCCAATACTATGTTGCGCCTGGAAGGGCATCCGCTGCATAAAACCTATGCTGGAATAGTTGGAGGTTTATTCTATTGTCATGACCTCTGAAATAGAGACTTAGTGTGTTTTCACATCCGTGGTTCGGTTCATTTTGTCCAGATCAAAGGCAACAAATTATATATTGTAGCATTTTTCCGTTATTTTTGGGTCCTTTTCACACCACACTGATTGCTTTGGTCCGAACCAGTTGAAAAGAATCAAGATGCAGTCCACATCCACATCACTCATTGGCCAGATGTTGTTGAACATATTTCCTAAACTGCTTTTCGACTGGTCAGCATAAACGTGCGGGAAAATGCGACGACGAGAGTATGAATTACAAATGAAACCATTAATACAAAGGTAATATGGAACTGACAGTGGCACAAAAGTGGCTTCAAGTGAAAGTCTGTGTCATTCTTATAACAGAATGCGTCACACAGAACACAAAATACCTCACAGATTTCATAATAATACAAAAATATATTTTTTAAAAATGTATGTTAAAATTTGAAAGATTTATTTTGAATATATTGTCCTTATGAGCAGCAGAATGTTATAGACCAATGAGATTTTGCTGGAAGCTGAGCTATCTAACAACCACTATAAAACATTCTAACAACCACTTATAAAGCCTTCCAAACCGCATAGCAACCCACTGCTGAACACATTCGAGACATCACATAGTAACACACTAGGAACCACTCTGTACTCTTGTATGCAATATTGATAAAATAAAAATTTGTAATTATGTTTATTTATCTGCACACTTCTGCTATTAATAGCATCCTGTACATATATTAATTTATTGTAAATCTGTTCATAGCTAATACAGCCTGTATATAATGTTCATAGTACATCCATCTTTAAATATTACCATAGTTTTTCTATAACTGCACTTTATAACTTGTACCTGTATCCTGCACTCGCTGCTATTGCACTGCTGGTTAGACCGAAACTGCATTTCGTTGCCTTGTACTTGTACATGTGTAATGACAATAAAGTTGAATCTAATCTAATCTAAAATATTTTTATATTTTTATTTCTTTTTAACTTACCATAAAAAATATTTTGCAGAGTATGTTTTGGGGCTGGTGTCTTAAGTGTTTTTGAGGCCAGTTATGGATAAATGGGTATGACACTAAAGTCATCAGTAGGTGGCAGCAAGGCCCTGTCTTAATGAGTGATTGTGTCATTTAATCAACCAATTAATTCAAACGGCAGATTCTTTTAGATACAAAGACAGTAGCTTATGAATGGACCACTGGCTCATATGATTTGTTCGAAAACAGAATAACAGATTACACAGTGTTGCTCTGAGACATTCTTTCACAAACAAATGCTAATTCACCTTTCAGAAAGAGCTGCAGCTACTCCGGGCTGAAGTCTAAATCCAAATATTTGTTATGAAATTAATAGTGCAGCTTTAGTTGTGAGTATGAGGAGATGTGTGGTTTCTGTGTGTAGAAAATGTATGTGATTAAAAAGATATATACACCAATAGTGAATTGGCATGGCAAAAATAAACATTCTTAATTGCGTTCTTTAAATAAATTTATCAGTTTAAACTTGAAAAATGCAAGACTAATTAGTGCAAACTGCCAGTGCTGAAAATAGCAGTAATGCAAACGGGTGCTGCTATTGATAATCAATGTCAGGTAACATATGTGAGTGTGTGTGCTGGATTTAGAGCAGCTGAAAACTCTTCATTACGGTTCTTAATGTGTCGAACGAGCACAGGCTGGTTATTTTCCTTAACAAAACAAAATGACAAGCAAAAGTTTGAATAATTGAAATAAATCAACACTTTGAAACCAGCTTTGTTGATTTTGTCAAGCTTTGCAGTGACTGTATAATAACTCATATTCAGGTTTCTGATGTATGATTGATTAAATAAACTTGGACACCTTGCAAAACATATTCATAAGAGTGGTAAATATTGTTAATTACTTTCATATGCATAAGAAAAACATACTTTTAATGGATTAAACAAAATAAAAAGCAGACTGCTTATAACTCTCTTGTAGAGATTTTGGCAAACTAAGTGTTTTTACACATACTCCTGGCTGGATCAAGCATGTTTGATTTGTGTGGAGTAGAGAGTATTATTGCTTCTGTGTTTTTTACAGAGCATGTGGCATACTAAATATTCTTAACTCCCACAATATATGCACTATTTATTATAGACCCTAAATATCACACACCTATTCAAAACACATCAGCAACTGCATAACTTTTAAAAACATCAAAGAACAATATCACAACTGCATCGCAACATTCTAATAACCAGTCAGAAAATACTAGCAACCACAGAGCATAATTCTAACAACCACTGAAACACATGTGTAGAGCAACATTCTGACAACCATTCAATGCACTCTAGTAACCACATAGCAAAACACGAACAACCACTCCAAACACTCTAGAACATGCATAGCAACATTGGAAACACCAGCAGCTCCAAGCAACTAACAAGCATTCAGAATACCCTAGCTACTGAATAGCATTATCCTAGCATTACCCTATGAAACCTTACCAGCATAGCAACACTCTAACAACCAATCAGAACATCTTAGCAACTGAGCAGCAACACTCCAACAGCCACCCAGGAAACCTTTGCAACTTTACTACTGCTTAGAACCATTCAGAATACCCTAGCTCTGGGGTCTCAAACTGCCGGCCTGCGAGCCATTTACGGGCTGCCCTCCTCCTTCCGGACCGTAACTGATGTGATAAATACTTACTATCATTGTTGTGCAGTTGCATCTAGCCACTTGTGGTTTTGACCCACTACCTAGTCGACATTTAAAGTACTGCATTCGGATTAGTTTTACTTTCATTTTCTCCCAGTGTATGGTCGAGAGTAACACGTATGCGTTTTAATTCTGTGGCTGATTTAAACGTCAAAATACATGTCCGTAAGTGCTCTATTTTTGTAAATATTCAATGGTCATTTGATTATTAGACTTTTATACCACCTGTATTTTGTTGTACAAACACTTATTCATGGCTTACACATTGCTAATATATGATTCAAATTGTCTCATTTTCCTCATATGCATATTAAGATTTGCATAAAAACTGTGTACATTGGTAAAATTGTACTGCTGGTTGAATTGAATTTGTTAAAGTAAACTTGAATATGTACATATTTTCCCCTCTTTGTTGTAGTTTTACAATAAATAAATAAATAAATAAATAAATAAATAAATAAATAAATAAATAAATAAATAAGAAAGCTATTGAGAAGAACAATTGCCAGTAAAGTCACTTAAGTTACCCAAACTGCTTTCTGCTGTTCTTACGTTATTGGAACAGTACAATTGGTTGGGACAAAATAAAAATTATTATGCCTATTATTTGTAGTATTTTCATAGCAATTTAAACTACCCCTTCAATATGTACAAGAAACAAAAAGCTAGAGTTTTGACTGCATAAATCTGTGGAAGAATGAGTTTGTATCTAACACTCAGCCAAACACACAACAATTATAGATTAAACAAGGTCGGGAGTCAAGTTTTTGCAGTTTACTGCGGTGCAAAGTTCAAGCTCGGTAAACTCTGACCTGCGAAATCGCATCATGTGATTGTGTGAGACCAATCGAGGATCAAACATGACCTCTCTGGACAGAAATTTAAAATATAGAGCAATCGCTCCCTTTTTTTACATATCTAATCATCTTATTTAATCCCGCTCCGTTTCGCAGTGCCGTACGACAGAATTTCACAAGCTCAAACTCTAGTGTGACCGCAGCATAATGCTTAAAATATAAGTCATGTCTGTTGTCCTAAGATCTAAGATGCATCAATTATGTCAGGTTTCCACTTTTTTCTTGTGCTTGAACGTTAAAACGGGCCTTCTATGAATTGTCAGTAGTTGAAATGGCACCCTGCCAATTAGAGTTTGAGACCCCTGCCCTAGCTACTGAATACCGTAGACTGTAAAAGATATGGACGTAGTATCCGTGACGTCACCCATAGGTTTCTGAAGAACCCAAAAGAAACTACCAGTAGGCGTGGCCAACCATCGCCATTTTGTTAGCGTCATCGCACCGACTGAGGTGCTACCAAACTAGGGCAAAGAGGCAGAGCGTGAGCGAAGCTACAGATGTCTGCTAGCATTTTGCTTAGACCGGCGTTTCTTTGGGATAAACGTTTAATATACTTCATTACCTGCGTCTCGTTTGTGTTCTGACCACATGTGCTCAGTTGTATACTATATCAAAGTGTTTAGTCTTTTAAAACACTTTTGTTCAGCCACTAAGCATTGTTCTTATTACGTTTTTCTACGGGGGGAAAACGCAAATTACACTCAAATGCTTCAAATATAGTCTATGTTAGTAAATGCAAGGCTATTTATGAAATCCAGGCATAACACTGTATGACATTGTTTCAGATGACTGTTCATTAGCCTACAGCTAATCAGTCTGTCAGATTCTGAAGTGCATTACAGGTCTAAAGAAAAATATAAATGATAAATGATCTTAAAACAAATACATTTATAGAGATGGTATAAGTGTATAATTTCACTCACCTGGGAAATGAAGGCCACGTGAATGATTTGTGAGCACAATTAAGTGCACACAGCATGTCATATCATCTGATAATTGTAAGAAATAATTCCAAAAAGCAACTGACTGTGTAAAGCCACATAAAACAAAATAAAAATACGATTTATATTACGAGTTCAGCAGCTAATCAGCCGGAATCAGCTGAGGTGAAGTGACTGCGACCAGCGAGACCTAGCTGTCACTCAGGTGGCCACGCTCTTAATTATGCAGACTTAATATAACTCAATATAAATGAAACTGATGAGTTATAAAAAAAAAAAATCATTTCCCTCACAGTTGTCATGGAGGGTAATATTAGCTATATGAACCAAAATCGTTCTTTGTACCAGGCTGTAAACACCTTTCTTTCTGCTGTAAAGTTTTACCCCATTTTAACAGTGGGGTAGCAACAGCATAGCAACACCCTAACAAGCAATCAGAACATGTGGACCCTTTTCACAAGACTCTTATGATGTGTTTAACGGTCATCATAATCTTAAATCCTTGAAAAATTTTAATATTTTGATTGATTTTTTTTTTTTACGTATGAACATTTATATGCATTTATGTATGTATTATATCATCTTTGCGTCAAATTACAAAAAATTAATTCCCGCTTGTGTGAGGTGCATGTAATGCAGCATCTATGGGGCTGAGAGTAAATCTGACGTTATTCTCTCCTCTGGCTGCCGTCATCAGTCTCACGCTATGTTTTTTTTCCTTTTTCTGAAAGTCTTGATAACACCATCGTGGCATTTTTATTTTATTTCAGCAAATAGGATTGTAAAAAAATGATTTGTTGTACTCTCCCATTCACTGCGCTAAAAGTTTACTCAACTATGACGACTTCTGCTGCTGAGAAACCCGGATATGTGAAAAGGGACTATTGCAACTGCATAGGAACTCTCTAACAGCCACCCAGGAAACCCTTGCAACTTCACAACCACTTTCAACCAATCAGAATACCTTACTCAAAAGCAACAATAAAACAATCAAAAAAAGCAATCAGAACATCCTAGCAACTGCATAGAAACTCTCCAACAACCAGTCAAAACACATATATGGAACTGCATAACAATAATAAAACTTCACACAATATCTACTCAGGATAATGTAAAAGTGCAGTTTACTTGCATATGAGTTGTGTTTGTCATATGCCATCTTCACACTTTTCTGTCGTGACTTTTTTTTTTTTCAAAGGATGGCACTTCAAGGATAAATGTGTTATTTTTGTACAGTTTCTTGTTTGTCATGAGTCGGGGAAGCTGGGTAAGATTGGAACTGGCTGTTACAGGACCTGTTGGAAACATCCTTCATGCTGTCATGCTAAACAGCACTAATCATGAATAATGATGCACATCTCTGCATGTCCAGCCTCATACAGACAGCAAACCAGGAACAAAGACGAAAGAGAAAAAGAGAGAGACGTCTGGACTAAACAAACAGTAACTAGCAGAAGGGAAGGAAGGCCTAAAATGAGGATAGACATGAAGAAAGAGAGAGAGAATAGGCTATGGAGTTTGTAATGGGACCAGTGTGCAGTAAGTTGGTAAACAGTTTTTTTTTTTGTGTGTGTGTGTGTGCGTGTGCGTGATGGTCTGATTTGCAGCCAGCGCTCCTGCTTCACCCAGAGAGATGATCAGCCTCAAGGACAGGAAGAGCGAATTCGACTCCATTGGAAGCAATGCTACTTATCATGCAAATAAAGGAGAACACACTGCCAGAAAGGACACAATGGCAGGTACGTAGGAGGAAGATGTCCACAGCTTTGTTAAAGAACTTAACATAGGGCGACTAAATCAGAGTAAAAAATTCAAGTGTGGCAAAATTTATTGAATGGGCAAAAACGTCTGATGACTGTTTCTGAAGAATGCAAAGGTTTACACAGAACTATTTTGAATACTCATGACATTTATTATAATTTAGCTTAATTTAATGTTACGTGATATGTTAGATTACAAAATAAGTCATAAGTGTCAGGTTTTGGAAATTGTATGTTTGAAGAGATACTATTTGAAATCTTGAATCTGAGGATTCCAAAAAAACTCTAAATACTAAGAAAATCACCTTTAAAGTTTTCCAGATGTAGTTCTTAGCGTATGAAAATATAAGTTTTGAATAAGTATAAGAAATTGACGAAATATCTTAATGCAAGATGGTTTTTACTAAATGTTCTAGTAATTTTTTGAGGTGTATTTTTGGATATTCCCACAAATACACCTATGCAACATAAGATCAGGGTGGTCTTTTTTGGTGCAGTGTCACATATAGTGAAAATCAAAGTGATTTAATATTAATGAATGGATCGATTTAAAACTCTATCATGTAATTGACCATGATTTTCAGAAAACACAACCCATATAGAATTTTGATATGCAATATCATAGGCAATATATGCAAATGTGTGTGTATGTGTGTATACATACATACATACATAGATACATACATAGATACATACATACATACATACATACATACATACATACATACATACATACATATACACACATACATACATATACATACATATACACACATACATACACATACACACATACATACACATACACACATACATACATATACACACATACATACACACATACATAAATATACACACATACATACAAATACACACATACATACATATACACACATACATACATATATCTATATCTATCTATCTATATATATATATATATATATATATATATATATATATATATATATATATATATATATATATATATATATATATATATATATATATACAAATACTATATATGTACAAATACTATATATGTGAGCAATATCACACAAGTAGCAGTATGATATGGCTGCATATAGTCACTGGTGGGAGGCAAGCATTGGCTTGAGGCCTCAGGCTGAGTGCCTTAGTGTCCCACCAGTGACAATATACAGCCATATCACACTGCTACGAGTGTGAAATTGTGTTTATACAACAGTTCCACGGCATAATCATGTTAAAAAAATAAAATCAGACTCAGTGTCAAAAACACGTTTGTATGAGGAACTATTTTCTTCCACCATTCATTCACATTTGCAGCTGACGTCAGAACAGCAGAAACCCTTGCTACTTCACCAACGTCACTTTGGAGCTAGTGTTTGAATAATTCTCTAGCATGATGTCTAAAGTGATGACAAAACAGAAACGCCATCAATATACAGAGGTTTCCCAGTATTTCTCTGTTGCAATCGGGAGATCACAATTAATCAAAGCAAATCAAACACTACCAGATTACCATGGTATAAATACAGCACTACAACATACAAAAGAGAGAGATTGACTTAGAATGTCACTTACTAGTTTTATAATTATTTGATCAGCTGTAATTTGAAATTTATGCAGAATTTTTCTCCTTAAAGACTTATTATGTGGTCTTTGTTACCATCTTGTGAAACCATCAATTTCTGCCAATGTGCTGAATCTCTGAAATTATAAATATTTTAAAATTAGCATTATCCTTATAAATAAACTGCATAGTTGCAATCTAAACAACTCCTTGCCTAAAAAATGCCTCCAAAGTACATTATGTTGTCCAACAGCAATATTTGTCAAACTCTGCTTGTCATGACTCACGTGGGCTGAGTAATACACAAGGGTGAAGAGGCTGTACGAGTGCTAATATTGCAGAATATATATAGGAAAAGTCACTTCATATAATAATAGTTCATATAATAATAATAATAATAATGATAATAATAATAATAATAATAATAATAATAATAATATCAATAATAGTTTATATCCACTGCACAAGTAGCCATGTAATAAGTACCTTGGAATATAGTGCTGAACCTTATTCATTATTTGTTCATGTTAACTAATGTATTAACTAACTCCTGACTATATTTGTAAGTCTACATTAACAAATATTTTTAATAAATGTGTTCTTCATTGTTAGGTCATGTTATCTAATGCATTATCAAATACATCTAGTGTATGTGTAAGTAAATATTAAACTAATTAAGCTTTTGATGTAAAGAGATAAATTAGTGTGTGTTAACAATAACAATATATCACTGAACTAAGTCATTGTTTACCATTAGTTCATGTTCACTAATGTATTAACTAACATATCAATATACATTAGTTACTGTGAGATTAACTAAGATCCCGTATTGCCTAACAGATGTGTTGTTCATCGTTAATGCATTAACTAACAATTATAATATAACCGGTAACATTTTGCAATAAGGTTCTATTAGTTAATGTTAGTTAATGCATTTACCAGCATGAACAAACAATGAACAATACATTTATTACAGTATTTGTTCATCTTAGTGAACAAAAATCCAGCTGTTCATTGTTAGTTCATGTTAACTCATGGTGCATTAACTCATGTTAACAAGCATGCATCTGAATGTTAATAATGCATTAGTAAATGCTGAATTATTTATTAGTTAATGCTAGTAAATACATTAACTAACGAAACCTTATTGTTAAGTGTGACCATGTAACCTTATTGTAAAGTGCTACCTGGCTTATGTTAGATGTTATTACTATTTTAATATATGTGGCATTGAAAAAATGAACATTTGAAGTCACAGTTGGCCATGTGACTTGCATTTGCTAGAAACAGTCATTAGAATTTCTTGCTACACCTTTAACAGAGTGTCTTATTAAAGCCTGGATTTGTTTCACTATCAACATATGCAATTTTTCCAAGTATTTCAACGCTTTATTAAAAAAAGTATTCTCACACATTCTCACTCTGGCTTTCATCCCGCAGTTCAAACCTCCTGTGGAACATCCACATTGTTCCGGAACTCGTATGAGACTTCAAATGACGAGATCAAACACAACCAGGTGAGTGTTGAATCAGCCGGAGACGACTCAACTAACCAGGGTCAAACAGGGACTGCAGATCCCAGACTGTACATCAAATGCGTCTCAGAATTCTACATTACCGTTCTCTACAACCGACGCTATTTGAGAAGTCATTAGCGCGTGTTTTCAGTGCGAGGCAGCTGTCTATCCACCAATCCAGATCTGTGTTGGCAAACAAAAGCCTAAAGATCCATCCATTCTCCAATAGACCTGTCAGATGTTGTTTATTTGACTTTGTTTGCCTGCATGCTATGCTAATGAACAGCAACTATACGCTTCCTGTATTTTTGGCACTTTGACCATATAGAAGATCTATTACTTCTCCTTGACGTGGTCTATAATGGTAAATTTTGCGATTTCATATGGATCAAGTTTTTGCCAGCTGTCCCTGGCACAGTTCCGAATGGTGGCGTATGTTGACAGAAATGCTTTGCCAGACGAGCAGCTGCGAGGAGGCTGAGTGCTGATAAGACTGGCTTCCTCATGAATCTTGCCTTTCTGTAGCTGGAGAGCAGTCAGCTCTGCATCGTTTTCAATTAGTAACATCTCATTTTCTGCTTCCAATCTCTCTTTCATCCAAAGCAAAGTAACAGGAATTGAAAGGGTTAGTTCACTCAGAAGTGAACATTGTGTGATTGGATAAAATGGATAAATTAATAAAATGAATTAATCAGACCCCCAAATAATTTTTTCTTTTTTTTTTTTTGATATAAGTGACAGATTTTTGTGGTGGTAATTCCTACATTTTTGTGCACAATTTTGTGATTAAAAAAATAAAATAAAAGAATATTTAAAAAAAATAAAAAATAAATAAATATATACATACATGCATGCATACATACATTTAATTTTTTTCTCTCTTTTTTTATATTTCCCAAATTATGTTTAATTGAGCAAGGAAATTTCACAGTATATCTGATAATATTTTTTCTTCTGAAGAAAGTCTTATTTGTTTTATTTTGGCTAGAATAAAAGCAGTTAAAAAAATTTTAAAAGCCATTTTAAGGTCAAAATTAGTAGCCCCTTTAAGCTAATTGTTTTTGGATAGTCTACAGAACAAACCATTGTTATACAATAACTTGCGTAATTACCCCAACCTGCCTAGTTAACCTACTTAAGCCTTTAAATGGCATTTTAAGCTGTAGAGAAGTGTCTTGAAAAAATATGTAATTAATATATATATAGAGAGAGAGCGAGAGAGAGAGAGAGAGAGATAAGGGTGTGACAAAACAAGACAATTTAGGTGTTTTTTTTTATTATTGAATGATTATTTTATTTCAATTTTATTTAATTCTATGCCATAAAGGACATGCAAACACTAGGAGCACGAAGAAGCTCGCATTGGTCACACACATCCATCAAGGATCAAGGAATGGAATGGATTGAAGATGAAAATTTATTGGAATGGAAAAACGTGTTCTATGTGAATGCCCCCTAACAGAGTAATTGCACTAGAGCTTGTTTTAATTGAACAACACCATCTATAATCACACACATAATCTCTTCATTTTGTTCTGTGGAGCTCCAAAGATGTTAGTCAGAATGCATTGGGCTATTGTATTATATTTGTAAATCTACATACTGTATGAAAAATATTAGCGGAAACATTCACAAACACAAGATTTATTAAGACAACAGGGCTCAAAAATAAAGAGGTTTCTATGGTCCGGCAAAGACTATAGAATACACAAAACATGTCACTCGTATCTTTTTGAAAGGGGAAAAGTGTAACGGTCAATATGGTAAATAAAGCCCCGCCTACAAGTACAGGAGCCCATTATAGATCGCTATATGCCGAATAAATCCCGCCTTCTAGTACAGGAGTCAATCATCAATCACTATAGACTGACGATACTATGGGGGTACCAGACCGGTATGGAGTAGAGCCGCTGCTCCTCCACATCGAGAGAAGTCAGCTGAGGTGGCTCGGCATCTGTTTCAGATGCCTCCAGGACGCCTACCTTGGAAGGTGTTCCAGGCATGTCCCACCGGGAGGAGGTCTCGGGGAAGACCCAGGACAAGCTGGAGGGATTTTGTCTCTCGGCTGGCCTGGGAACGCTTCTGGATCCCCCAGAGGAGCTGGAGGAAGTGTCTAGGGAGAGGGAAGTCTGGAGTTCTCTCCTAAGACTGCTGCCCCAGCGACCCAGCCCCGGATAAGTGGATAAAAATGACATGACATAAGGAAATCAAGTTATTAAAGTGTATTAAAAAATCCTTCAAGACAGCAGTAATTTCATAAATACACAGAGGGCCAAACTGTATAAATAGGTTTGTAAATTGAAACTAATACTACCAAGACTACCACAAGCAGAGGCTCTGCGTGGCCCTATGCAAAGATTTTGAAGTAAGGCCTTGCGTAATCTGCAGATATTTGATCGGTGCTGACCGCAAATGTTTCAAGATTGTTTGAAATGTAAAATAAAAGCTGACGAATATTTTCTCCAGAATGATGCCTCCTGTACATAGTCTTATTAGAAGCCTGTGTCATTTCCGGTCCAAAAAAACTTGCTGTAACTTTAAGTCAGAATTTGTCAGGGGTATGAATATTTTTGGACTTGACTGTTCACACCCATTTGAGCCAGAATATTGTTTTATTCTTACATAAATATGTCTGTTATATTTATATTAACACAAAATTATTAAGCAATTTTAAACATTAGACCAGTGGTCCTCAACCACCGCAAACTGGTACCGGTTAGTGGATCAACTGGTACCGGGCCACACAAGATATCATTAATTATTTCCATTTTATTTATGATCTGAGTCTGAATGATCTTTTGTTTTGAAAAAAATTTAATTTTGAAAAATTACTATATATATACATATATACATGTATGTATATATATATATATATATATATATATATATATATATATATATATATATATATATATATATATATATATATATATATATATATATATATATATATATATATATATATATATATATATATATATATACATATATATACATACATATATATATATATATATATATATATATATATATATATATATATATACATACATACATACATACATACATACATACATATATATATATATATATATATATATATATATATATATATATATATATATACACACACACACATATATATATATATATATATATATATATATATATATATATATATATTTATTTACATATATATATATATATATATATATATATATATATATATATATATATATATATATATATATATTTATTTATTTACATATATATATATATATATATATATATATATATATATATATATATATATATATACACACACATATATATATATATATATATATATATATATATATATATATATATATATATATATATACATACATCACTTGAGTGACAAAATTAACCCACGAGCAGCAGAATGAGTAAGAAACAGACATCTTTGGAAAGTTTCTTTGCTAAGGGGAAAAGGCCCAGTGAAGGATCCACAAACTGCTAAGGAACAGATCCGCAGCTCATGTTCAACAAATCTGGTTGAATGAATGAGTGCACCGTGAGTCATGTGACAAGAACTGACCGATCAGTTTGTATGAAATATACACATTTCGGTAAACTAATTATCAAACACTGCAGTGCTTTGTAATTTTCTCCATAAATAAAACTTGTATCAGAGTGACAGCTTGTCATCCTCTTAGAAAATGGTTGATGGTCGCCTATAATCCACTGACATCCCCCACCCCCTGGTCTGCTGTAAAATTGTCAAGCGGTGATAAAAAGATTGAGGACCGTTGCATTAGATGCTTAACTTACATTTAATATTCTATGTATATAAAATGTTTGACATTTTAAAGATAACCAGTTTGGACAACACAATAATCAGTACACTTTAAATGTACCTGTAGTAATAGACCATCCTTATTAATGAGCCCTGTTCAACATAAAAACCTCTAAATCAGGTCATTTGCAATCACATCAGTTGTTATTTCCTCCCAAATGTAAGATACAAATCTATATTATTTGTTTCACCTCAGGTCCCAGTGCCACCCATCCCGCAGGAGCCCCCGCTCAAGGACTACGAGCCGTACCCCATCTATCAAACTCCACTAGGAACTTTGAGGAACCATTTTTTGAGGATCAGGTCCATCGCCCCCCGCCCGCCACCGATCTCAATATGCACCTGGGACTCAAATCCACCGGAAATTATGTGGATTTTTACTCGGCCGCTCGGCCCTACAGCGAACTCAACTATGAAACCAGCCACTACCCCGCGTCCCCCGACTCTTGGGTTTAAACGTAGAGGCCGCAAAACTGCATGTGCATGAGTATCACAAAACATTTTTCAGCAAGTTTTGTTAGTCTAAGCTGGTTCCGTGAGCGTTAAAAAAAAAAGAAAAGAGAAAGCGTGAGGGAGAAAAGAAGGCCTTGACAGAGACAGAAAGAATGCGCGAGAGATGAGAGCGAGCACATGCTTTAAAGAGAAGCAAAAGCCTAACCTTTGGAGTAGAAAGTAGGTTTGTATTGAAAGCTATTTGAAAAGTGTGGAAGAGAAAAAGAAGTAGGAAGGTAAGGAATGTGAGCACAACAAAACCAAGTTTGTAGAAACGAGCTACGGGAGCAGCTTTTCACCCTTTTTTTTCCCCAAATGTTCTTTTCAGTCAGTGAATAATTTTTTCCACATTATTTCCATCTATTTTTTAAGTTTATGTAAAGTATTTGGTGTACATTAAAAGATGTGCATTGTGTAAATTTACACAAGACCACGCAGTTCTTCCCGTGGCTTTTACAGTACAAGGAAAAGACAAAAAAAAAAAAAACAAGCAAAATGCATCAACGTTGAGTGTTCATCTCCCAAAATTACATGCGAAGAGAAAGGATGTGCGTGCCAGTATTGTTGATTCTGAAAATGTGAATATGTTTGTGGCAACTAAAACAAAAGCAGATGAAGACCGGAGCGTCATTTCACTCTCCTTCTCTCGTCGACAAAGTGCTTTCTCACTGCCTACAGAAATAGATGTAGATTTTTGACATTTTTTTCAAATTCACTTTTTTTTTCTGGATGACTCAAGTGTGGAATAAAAATAAATGTGGCTGCTTATCATCCACGTTTGCGGGAAAACTGTCCGTTTTAGACCTCGATCTCGGTTTTCTGTGCGAACTGACTGTGCCAAATCTCTTCGATCAGCACTGGAGACATTTATAAGTTGTTCGGTTCGATTTGTACCTGCGTTTTTTTGTTTTGTTTTTCTTCTTCCGTTCATAAGTGTATTTAACTGGAATTAAGCGACGTCTAGAAAACACTGGAATACTACCAGGAGGGCAAAACTTAACTTTGCAAGCTTAATTCCCTCCAAAGATGTACAAAAAAAAGCCCTGTCTCTCAATGTTTAGTTGAGTGTGTGCTGTATGTCGATCAGTGTTTAATATGAGAGGCTTTGTTTCTGACGGTTTGGCTTCTGCTGTTTGACTCGACGACATGATGATAATGAACACTGAGATGTTAATAGAGAATGATAAATATATAAATATGAATATAAATATAGATCTATATAATTTTTATGTGCAGATGTCAGTGTCACTGAAAGCAACAAACCAGAAAAGACTTGTACAAAAAAAAAAGAATAAGCAAAACAATTCTGTTTACCTTCATGTCCGACTGAGAAAAGAGAAAATGAAACTTGAAATGTTGACCTGGTCCCAGTTGTGTTCTTACCAAGCTACATGAATAATCACGCTGGATTTGGATGATGTTCTGATGTCAGGACAATAAATTAATCTTTGCGATTTGGAGATGTTTTTTTTATGTCTACTGTTACCACACCAGAGGGAATGCACATTCAAACCAGTTACAATGGTATCACTGCATGATGGACACTAGGTGGTGCTATAAGTCGCAAGATTTGATGGTTAACTTTTTTTTTTTACTTAAACTAAACTTAAAATTAGTAACAGATGCAGAATATTTTACTCACTGGTATTGGTATTCAATTACTCGTACGCAATTACTTACTGTATTTCCTTTGCACCCACGGTATATTTAACGGATAGAAACACATTAGAAATAGTTCTCTATTGGCAGCAATGGTTCCATGAAGGACTTAAAGAGCCCCTATTATGGGTTTTTGAAAATGACCTTCCAGGTAGTGTGTAACACAGCTCTAAGTGAAGTGAAATATCCCGCTAAGGCTTAAATCTGAAAGTGCACTGTGTTTAAATCTATTGATTTATCTGTAAAAGAGTCGATTCAGGGTGGTTCAAATGAATCGTGGGGGTAACGAGTCTTTAACCATGTCGGTGTGACGTCGAAACGTAAATTGAAACCCACGGCCCTGACCACAAACACTGTAGAAAGAAAAAGAGGAAGACAAACACTGTAGCAGATCCCAGTTGAATCACATCGTGAAGACGCTGTTATCTAAGGTATGAGGGAAAGTTCGTGTTCTTTCCCCTACCCAAAGATGAGGCTGTGAAGAGTCAGTGGTTGAAGTTTATTTTGCAAAAATACCCTAGCATTATAGCCCCAGCCTTGTGTTGTGTTCCCGTCATTTTCCTGGCGAGAGCTTCAGCAATCTACACACTTATAATGGGGGATTCGCCAGCCAATTGTTAAAGGAAAGATGAGAACAGACTATTGATGTGGGACTTTGGCAGAGCTCGACAGGAACTTTACAGTACACAGTTGATGGACCAGTTTCTTCCTCCATTTCACAAGTGTAAGTAAGTGTGATTTAAAATGGTTGCCTCCCTGCTTTCTCTAGCTTGCAAATCATGTATTTAATTGTGTTTTGTTACTTGTAACCGCTTGTACTGTATCTGGTTAACTCTTTATATTCTCATATCATGTCTTAAACCACGTTGAAAACGTTACGCGTGCCGCTTTGTTTACGGATTTAAATGCATTTGTGAGCTCGCAATCCACTACCATTTGTCGTTGCTATGGCCACCATCACCTGTTCCTCCACACGTGCGGTGGTCAGGTTTTAAAATAGTTCAGCTTTTGCCACTGTGTGGATTAATACTGAATGTGTGTCATGGTTAAGAGTAGAGTAATATGCTGGTGTTAAACTCTATTGCTTTAATGCACTCCTGCTTTGGGTTCACACATACACTCTGCATTTCTTGCGCTAAACGCAGTCGACCAACCACAACTGACTGGATCATCGGACCAATCAGCGCAGATTAGCATCATGCTAAGGAGGGGTTTGGGAACTAATGAATCGCTGAATGAATCATATTGTAAGACAATGAAAGTGTTGGGGTTTTTTTTACCTTGCATGCATATCAGACTGTTGCTGGAGACTCAAAAAACCAAAATATGACCTTTTTTAATGCATAATAGGGACTCTTTAAAAGGTGCACTAAAAGCGATTAAATTTTTGCCAAGTATGTTATATAAAAGCATCAAAATATACACACCCATAACACAACAAAACCATCTCTGTTATAATTACTATAGACATCTGGACATCAGGTTTCAGTCTGGGATCAGAAGTGTTTTTCAAAAATGGTTTAGTTCACCTTTTGGAAACTTTCCATTACACAGAAGGTTATCACAGAAGGTTCATATCTTTTTATGATTATATTATGTTCTTAGTCCTTTGAAAAAAAACATTTTTGACCATTTTTTTGTTTGTTTGTTTTTTTGCAAAAAAAATACATGGAAGTTATGTCAATAGATAGCTTTAGGCTCATATAACAGACCTGTCTTTTTCAGTGTATTAGTTATTAATATAAATCTATTTCCATGTAGAGAAAATTTATGAAGACATAAATTTTACTTCCAGAATCCAACTGTTGCGCTCTATTGAGTTAATACTTTTTTTTTTTAACTGCTAACATATACTTAAGGGTTTCTTTTCTAATATAAATCTTGTAAACAGCACTGATTTAATCTTTGTTCTTGTAGAGTATGTTCCTGCTAAAACACATATGTTGTGTTTCTGAAAAAATTCATTTTTATAACCCTTTAAGACAGATCTGTTCTGAGCTTGTTGATTGTATTTGCTTTCGTTGAACCCAACGGTTTACATTAATTCAACTTACTTATTTTAATTCAGAAAACTGCATTTCCCATGATGCTGTACAGATCATTTTACCAATAAGAAAGCTGAAATTAACAGATTGCCAAAATAGATATTTAGCTCCACCCACTCTCACAATCAAGTACACTGATGAGTGCAAGATGTCAACGGAGCTACTGATTACAGTAGTTTCACTAGATAAAACCAACAAAAATTTTATATTTTGTTGTTTTTGAGTTCTTACGCAATGCGTCATGGCTCTTTCCATCATTTAAGCCTTTCAGCAAACTCTAGTACCTTTTTTTAAATACTTTGCTTTAATTGAAAGTTTGCTTTGGTATTATTCTCCACATAGCTGGTTGGTTTGGTTCATGTTTTTAAAGCCTTAAAAAAGACTTTTAAAAAAGTCCTATCTCTTAGAAAGTGGACTACTGCACAATGAATCGGAAGCCTCGCACGTTCACAAAAAATAATTTACTTGCAAAATAAGGTTGATAAAAGGTCTAAATATTCCGACATGTCATGAAGGATGCTTTGGAAGGGACTGTGAATTATTTATCTATTGTTAGCTATTGTTGTTTAAAATATTTACATAGGAACTGTTGTCAGGTAAGTTTTATTTGTACTAAAATAATTGTCCTTTAAAAAATAATTGTCCTAATATTTTTAATTTAGCACGGGAACCCTAAACATCATCTTAGTTTAATAATTACAAATTTAGTTTCATCATCTTAGTTTAATAAGTACAAATAAGTTTAATTTTAAACATCAAGTTTAATAGTTTAATAAGGTTTTATATTTGTAAGCATGTTATCCAGCTATATATATATATATATATATATTCATTCATTCATTCATTTTCTTTTCGGCTTAGTCCCTTTATTAATCCGGGGTTGCCACAGCGGAATGAACTGCCAACTTATCCAGCATGTTTTATATATATTTATTCATATATATAATATAGCCGCTCATCTTCTTAAAAAAAAGTTGCGGTTCCAGTTCGTGGTGATTGTCCTGTCTCTATGGATTTGGTAAGTGTGTGATCAATGGTCGTTGTTTATGTTTCTCCAGATGGCAAAGTTAGTATCGTCAGCAGTACTCTTTCAGTTTTAAAGACATACCTTTGTCAAAATGATTTAGTTACTAAGTTTACAGTAATGTCACTACAATATTCGGATAGAAAAATTTGATTGTATTTCTCCCAGAAAACTCACGTAATTTCAACATCTCATTTGTCACGGGGGGCATGCATGAAATGTCCCTAAGTGAAAGTGAAAGTGCCAAACTGCAGTTAAAGTCAACATATTAAAAATAAAACCCCCAAAATTACATGAAACTCTGGAGGAAATGTGGATAGCGCGGTGACGCAAGGATGTTACAGTTTTTCCCAATTGTTTACACACATTTTCAGAAAGCATGCTTTATATTGTCAGAACTTTACACATAAATCACAAAACACGCACACACATTGGGCAAAACCCTTCAATTCTCCTGCAAAATTAAACATTATGTTCAAAACAATGTAATTTCTTCTCAGAATGGTATTTTGTTTTCAAATGACACACAAACCATTACATGAATAGACATTTATAAGTACAGTTGATCATCGATGTGCTTAATGTAAAAAACTAAAACAGGAGATTTTCTGCATGAAAATTGTGCCAAATGCCGAGAATTGTGTGTAGTGTTTTGAAAAAAGTGTGTTTTAAACCTGTAATGTGAGTGTAAAGCAGGAATTGTGCTTGTAGTTTAGCAGAATTGGTTCAGGGGGTTGGTGCATCAGTTACTAGTTGTAGTCACTGTGTCTGAAGTACAAGTAATTGTGTGTAAACAACTAAGAAAAACTGTAATTGAATTTTGTGTTATAACATGTAAAACGGTATCATGAAAGAAACATTCAAAAAGCAACTCATGTAAACGCCTTAATCTTATTACTGTCTTAATTAGATTAAGGCAAATAATTCGATTACTGATGTCCATGTAAATGTAGTCATTGATAAGGCAGTGGACCTGCACTGTCATCAACCAGATAATGTGACTAAGGGGAACCTGGTGGAGAGAAACCTCCACTTCCACACAGCTTTTGTATGCACGTAATGAAACTCCCCTTTTCATGCAAACCCTTCCCTCTTTCACCACTGGACACCCCCACCTAAACAAAGCTGGACAAACCCACTTTCCTTACTTTTTACTTTAAACTAGAGGTGTGAAAACACCCTGTTGAGACAGGAGGGTTTCATGGCTCTGTAAAACATTGGCAGTGTGCTGTCTAAAAAGGAAAATACATGTCTGAAAAGCTTTTTGTTATTTTACGATTCAAAAAAATCGAAATCTGGATGTATCATTGGTAGTTAACATGAATCATCAAGCCCATAGAATTTTTAAGTGGTCTCTTTTCCCACCCATAAATGTATGTCTTCTAAGCATCTGCAGGCTGACCAAATGGGACAACTAGAAGCTTCTGTCCGGATCCAGAATAATTCCTGTTATTGACTGGCTCCTCCAGCACTTCCTGCCGGGTCTGGTATTGTCAGATCCGCATCCATCCGAATGTTCCATCAGCGTGATGAAAGCCACCACGGAGCGTTCCCTAGGAAACAGGAAAACAGAAGCAAAAGATGCTGCCTTTGAATCCTTCCCATAATCCATAGCTCAGTGGAGAGCACAGTTTCAGAGCATTACATCCCCAGCAGGCTTTGCATGATGTACAACAGGGGTCTCTCGCGCCGATTTAGGAGACCTAACAATTCGCACATGGGCACACCAACGTGAAGAGAGGGCCTGTAGCTGTTATTACCTGTAGCAGGAGGTGAAATAAATAAGCACACAGGTTGGTTGCTCTTCTTAAAGGAGGAGGAGGAGGAGGAGGTTGTGGCGGCTCATGCTCGTGAGGCATTATAGGGATTAAGTAACAGGCACCTTAAATTTAGCCCTTCGAGACAGACTCTATTTGCTCGTTTCCTGTCAGAGTGAGTGTTCTCGTTACTTCTCGGCTTTTAGGATTTGATACAACTTTTTCAGCACATACTGTGTTTTAAATTACTGGTCGCACTTTTGTTTTAAAGGACTCTTTCAACAGAAGTGAAATGAGTCATTTTAAATAATGAGTTTGCGCTATAAATAATCCATATGCATAAAATGAAAACTGAGTAAGGGGTGTTTGGTGACATGCTTCATTTTTATCCCTTGCTGGAATATGCCTCTATAATTCTATGTGTGTTCAATACAAACTCAGGAGGTGGAGATCAATGTCAAAAGTATTAGTAATTTATAAAGTACAAATGAGTAATTCGATTTACAGAATTCTGATATCCCCAATGCAATGCAAGAATTACATTCAGGAGGTGCGCAACAACTTCCATTTTCTGAATCGCGCTTTTATATGCAGCTGATATTAACAGATGGAGTTTAGTGAAATTCGTCAATCATTTTCCAGTCCTCCATTGGCCGAACCCATACATACGTCCTCTTTTTCTACTAATTCTCAGCACAACGTCAAAAGCACAAGACTTCTCAACTGCAAATTCTGTGTACATTTTCAACCCATCTCTGCTCACAGGAAGTTTAGAAACAGAGCTTAAATTCATTTTAGACATTCAGGCCTTTGCATTTCTATTAGCTTCATCTACTTCTGCAAAAATGCTTAATTAGTATACAAGGCATATCACACTCGAAGAGAAGTTTGATTACTATTTCACCTTTAGCAATACAAATACAGTTTTGTAATGAAAAGAAAAAGAGACAAAAATACTAAAAAAGTATTTCTTTCTCCAACACCCTAAAGAATTGGAGTAATTCTGTTCAACTGTAAACAATGTGTTGTTTACAGAAAATGGGGTTTTAAAGGGGACCTATTATGCAAAAATCACTTTTATAAGGGGTTTAGACACAGCTGTATGTCAACAGTGTGTGAATATAGCCAGCCTCTAATAGTACAAATGTATTCATTTTATTTTTTATTATCACACTTGATAAAAACAGTCTGCAGAAAAACTTGGTTCAACACGACAACTGTTTGACATTATCCCTTTGTACATGTTATCGGCCCTGCCCACTAGTGACAATCTCTTCCTCATTAGCATAGCGTGAGCAGCAGCAAATACTATAAAATACACACGACCCGTGACTCGTATAGTTATGAATAAGGAA
Organism: Danio aesculapii; assembly: GCF_903798145.1. NCBI lineage: Eukaryota > Metazoa > Chordata > Actinopteri > Cypriniformes > Danionidae > Danio > Danio aesculapii. Next base: position 19,845,642 of record NC_079458.1, read on the forward strand.
AAGTGTAACATCAATAAGGTGATGGAAGCCCCACCTACCAGTACAGGAGCAATCATCAGGAGCCAATCATCAATAGACTGACGTTTCTTCATGTGATTAACAAACACACTGGAATGGTTTTGTAACCTGTATAAAATGAACGCGAGGTATAGTCCATCCTGTCAAATGCACATCTTGACAGCAGCAACTCAAACGCCCACAAGCTTGTAAACAAAAAGTTGCTGTCATTCCTGGAGGGGATTTACCATTCAGACTAATTTGTGAATTACTTCTGAAGACTAGCATGATCTGGCAAAGCATTATATCCAGAGGATGATAATGTGTAGAATAAATGAGGCTGGTGTCGTGGTCTCATTCATTTCGAGTGAGCATAGGCATTAGCTCGGGCAACCTGAAAATATGCAGATTTAGTTTGATTCTGATGTTTAGAACCTAATTAATGAGACAGTTGTTGTTTTATTCTATTGGTGGTTTCAAATATGTAATGCAATCGTAAGCTTGGCAAACAGTTTTGGAGAATTTTACCATTCAGAAAAAATGCCCGAGCATACTACCCAAGAGGCATTTCAAAGATGGCCGCCGAGTGAAATTACTTGCCTTAAAGGGACCTTGGCAGCAGCCACTATGCTGACACGTAGTCATTTGTAGCTCCGCCCTGGCACAATTTGAATCAAAGCCTAAAATAGGAGATATAAAACATTATTTGTTTCGGTTTTGGGTAGCACGATGGCTCAGTGGTTAGCACTTTTGCCTCACAGCAAGAAGGTCGCTGGTTTGAGTCCCGGGTGGGCCAGTTGGCATTTCTGTGTGAAGTTTGCATGTTCTCCCCATGTTTGCGTGGGTTTCCTCCGGGTGCTCCGGTCTCCCCCACAGTCCAAAGACATGCAAAATAGGTGAATTAAATAAACTAAATTGTCAGTATGAGTGTGTGTGTGAATGAGTGTGTAAGCGGGTTGCCTATATTGGGTTGCAGGTGGAAGGGCATATGCTGCATAAAACTTATGCGGGAATAGTTTGCAATTCATTCCGCTGTGACGACCTCTGAAGTAGAGGCTAAGCCAAAGGAAAATGGATGAATGAATGAATGTTTCAGTTTTTTTTTACATGGAAGTTGCCCAAACTGGAAGTTTAACCCATCTTTTAAAAGTCATGTGCAGATAATGGTGGATATTATATTGTGTACTGCAAAGTACGTGTCTTTATTTTCAAAATCCTCCCAGATAAGCAAAGGAACAAAATAATGGATAATAACTGTACAAACTGTTTCCTCAAAAGCATAACTTTGTGAGTTGCTAAAGTTTGGTTAACATTATCTAGGTTAAATCTGTATGTTTATTTGCTGTCAGTGTGAGTGTTGTCATTACTTGCCATTGTTTTTAGGTTCAGTTGAGTGTTCTCGTTTGACAGGGGTCACCACAGTGGAATGAACCGCCAACAAATGCTTTGCGCAGCAGATGTCATTCCAGGCACAACCCAGTACTGAGAAACACCTATACACTCCCACCCAGTGGAAAATCATGCAAACACGAGGAAAACATGCAAAGTGAAAACAGAAATGCTAACTGACCCAGCCAGCGACCTTCTTGGTGTGAGGCGACAATGCTAACCACTGAGTCACTGTGCCTCCCAGAGTAAAAAAAATAAATAAACAAAAAATGAGATTTGCTGTTTTGTTCAAATTACTCATTAAAATTATATTGAGTAATGGGGGGGGGGGGACTTAATTGTTTTATGTTCCATCCATTTAAAACATCCATAAAAACGAACAATTTTTTACAGTGTGTGTCGCAAGAATGAGTCTTCTGATGGTCATATAAGGTCATTTAAAAGCTGAAACGAAAAAAAGCACACATTTTTCTGGGTTTGCTGTTCATCCTAATATTGCATCAGATGGATGTAGCTGGGGTAAAACCTGCCCTCAAGCCATCATGATAACACTGGCCCATCTGCAGAGGGTCTTATTGGAGAAGCGACCTTGTTTAATTATTTTTTAAGTTGTTTTGGCACTGAAAACCTTAAAGAGCAGAGATTATTCATTAATTGACCGGAGAAGTCTTTAAAATTTATTGATCATTAAATATTAATAGTGTTTTTGTATAATTTGTTTCTTAAGTTTGAGGTCATTATGATTTGTTTATTTATTTGTTTTTAAAAGTCTCTTATGCTTACCTGGCTGAATTTATTTGACATAATTAGTTATTATAATAAAAACTAAAACCATTTTGTTACTTGAAACAAAATAAATTTAACCTAAAAAATCTTAAATCTATCTAATTTATATAACATACACTAAATACATTGCAAAAACACAGCCAAATTACTACAACTTTGATTACAAATAAAATAAAAACATTCATTCATTAGTCTATTTCAGAGGTCACAACAGTGGAGTGAACCGCCAACTACTTCAGCATATGTTTTACATTTATGTATGCCCTTCCAGCCACAACCCAGTATTAGGAAGCACCCATACACACTTATTCACACATGCACACATACACTACAGCCAATTTAGTTTATTCATATCACCTATGGTGTATATCTTTGGACTGTGGGGGAAACCGGAGCACCCAGAGGAAACCCACGTGAACACGGAGAGAATATACTCCACACAGAAATGCCAACTGATCCAGCCGGGACTCAAACCAGCGATCTTCTTGCTGTGAGGTGACAGTGCTAACCACTGAGCCACTGTGTAGAAACAGAAACAGTCCAAAATAGAAACAGTAAATATAAAAATACATAATATAAAATGTACAGTATTTGTTCAGTATTTCTAAATAACCCTGCTAAACATACATTAAATATAGTAATATTTTAAAATGTTATTAGAATTTTAAATCTACAGCTACTTAATTTTGAAAGCTGAATTTTTGTCAGCCATTACTCCAGTCTTAAGTATCACCATAATAATGTAATAATTTGGTGCTTTTTTTATACACACACACACACATATATATATATATATATATATATATATATATATATATATACATAAACTGTTTCTGATTAATGGAGTGTTCAGAATAGCATAATAAAACATCTTAAAGGGCACTTATGATGCAAAATCAAAATGGAAGCTGTTTAGACAGAACTGCGTGTAGGTATAATGTGTCCACTGTCATCCTGGAGTGATGAAAACACAACAAGTCTCTTTTATAATATCCTGATGTTAAAATAGGATTAGGCCACAAGGTGGCTCAGTGGGTAGCACGATCGCCTCATAGCAAGAAGGTCACTAGTTCGAGCCCCGGCTGGGTCAGTTGGCATTTCTGGGTGGCGTTTTCATGTTCTCCCCGTGTTCGTGTGGGTTTCCTCTGGGTACTCCGGTTTCCCCACAGGCTAAAGATATACGGTACAGGTGAATTGAATATGTTAAATTAGCTGTGGTGTATGTGTGTGAAAGAGTGTGTATAAGTGTTTCCCAATGTTGTGTGCTGGAAGGGCATTTGCTGTGTAAAACATATGCCGGATAAGTTGGCAGCTCATTCCGCTGTGGTGACCCCTGATTAATAAAAAAAACTGAGCCGAAAAGAAAATAACTGAATGAATGATTAAAACAGGATTCAAATCCTAGTGATTTTGAGGCCCACCGCAACGTGACTCGGTTTTCCTCACCCAAAAACAGCTACACTGTCCTCAGAACCCTAATTGGCCATATTCTGCATTGTGTAATAAATAATTTGATTGGTTATAAATAATATCCACGGTCTAGAGACACCGAAGACTTATCTTACATCTTGTAAAAGGGGTAAAATAGTATAAATACCTTTAAACTGTCAGTCCAAATACAAGTATTAATATCTTTTTTTATTATTTGAAAAAGTATTAATTGTAAAATGGCAGAAGTTTTTCATTTTGTATCATTTTGCAAAATATATGTTGTTATTTTCAGGACCCTCCCAGACAAGCACTTCACTCTTGCATATCATTAACTAAAATCTCCTCATCTTTCCTGGTTTTGGTTTTGTGAGTCACTAACAGTAGTTTGGAGCCTTGAATTCTTGAATATACAGTCTGAATGTTGACAATTGCAGAGTACAAGTCTCAGTTATAGCAGGCTGTAAATGTTTCTGACTCACGGGTTGAAATATTTGAATGTCAGACTCTGCCTGTCTCTTCCCCTCGGCTCTGTGAAGTTGTAAAATTAAATTCAGAGGGTGTGCAGAATAGCTCTACTTCCCCCAACCCTTGCCATGATTAAGTGTTCAATACGAAGCAAAGTTTCATTTTCAGCGTGTGCCGCCTCACACTGTGGGATTATAATCTAATGTGGCATGAAAATAGGTCTTCAATTCAACAATGTGATTCATTTTACACCAGGGCAAAGAACTAGAAAGCCATCTCTCTTTCGTACTGTTGACATATACATGAATTAGAGCCTAAACATGCAGATTTGGTGCGGAATCAATTTCGGTGTAGACAAAAGTTAAACAAAAGAATCATCATTGCACTGCAGATGAAATTATTCATGAAGGGAAAATTAACTTTCGTCAGGATTCATTTTGGACTGAACTGCTTGTTAGTTTAATAGGCATCTGTGAATGTCAGACTCTACGCATTTGTGCCAGACCTGATTACATTCGTATTTTTCCCTCCAAAACCACCAATGGTTTAATTTTCATGTAGAGGGGAATATGAAGAGGCGATATTATAAAACCTATAATAACATTTCACTGAACCATATTAATATTTAAAGTCCCCATGAAATCAAAACTTACATTTGTTGGCTTTTATTATGAATTTGATAGCCAAATGGTTATCTATAAGATAGTGTGCTCCAAAACAATGACAACATTCACATATAATCTAATGTGTATAGATATGGTGCATTTATCGTGTATGGTCATACACCCAAAACGCTTCACAAAATAATGAGAGGGGTCTCTCCATACCACCACCAGTGCAGCATCCACTTGAATGATGTAAATATTGATTTACTGTCGTGTACATCTTTACGAACCTCAAAGGCTCTATGAGACAAAGAAAATGCAATTGGTTTCTTTTAAAAGGGGAAGAGCTAGTCAATTTGTCCCGCCCTTGTCATCCTGTTTCAAATGATGTCAGAACAATAATGTTTTAAGACACTTTTAATTGAGTACAACTCTGCCTTACTCATGATAATTATATACAGTTTATTTACATAAGCGTCATATTAATTGAGATCTTTATATGTGTAGTCTCTGTTCTCTGTTCATCTTGTGCATAAACACACCAAAAATACTTAACGTCAATATTTATCTTCCCTGCACAGGCTGACAAAAAGCAAATGAATGACAAAGCTTTATGTCAATTTAAGTCACATTTAAACAATTCTGTAGCTCATGTAACTTTCCTGTGTTGGAATTATACAACAAATTAGGCATAATTATTTTTTTTATAAATTAAGTTTTTTTCTCCACAATTAATTACTGGATACAGAGTCTCAAAAATAAAAATGTTATGTTGAAAAAAGCACGTTGGCTCAGTGCTTAGCACTGTTGCCTCACAGCAAGAAGGTCACTGGTTCGAGCTTTGGGTGGGTCAGTTGGCATTTCTGTGTGGCGTTTGCATGTTCTCCCCATGTTAGCGTGGGTTTCCTCTGGGTGCTTTACATGCGCTATAGGTTAATTCAGGGATGGGCCAACTCGATCGTGGAGGGCCGGTGTCCCTGCATAGTTTACCCTAATCAAACACACCTGCTTGTAGCTTTCTAGTGATCTTGAAGACACTAATTAGGGTGTTCAGGTGTGTTTGATTAGTGTTGGAGCAAAACTCTGCAGGGACACCGGCCCTCGAGGATCAAGTTTGCCCATGCCTGGGTTAATTGGATGAACTAAATTGTCTGTAATGTGAGTGTACTCATTTACACACATATACTACTGCCAATTTAGCTTACTCAATTCACCTATACTGCATGTCATTGAACTGTGGGGCAAACGGAGCACCCGGAGGAAACCCATGCGTACATGGGGAAAACATGCAAACTCCATACTGAAATGCCAACTGACACAGCCGTGGTTTGAACCAGCGACCTTCTAGCTGTGAGGCAACAGCTCTACCCACTGTGCCACTGTGCTGCCCCTGCACAAAAATGGTAATGTATAAAATAAAATCCTTTGTTATATATTATGTTAAATTGTTTAATTTTATTTTACATTTATAAACTGCAAATACGCCGTTTTAAACATAAAAAATCTAAATATTAATTTTATTTCATTAATGAGAATCATTTATAAAGCTTAATGAAGGACATTACCAAAGGCATTATTGTAATTAGAAAAGGGTGATAAAATGGGCCTAATTGTCCTGAAAGTATGTGAAATTGTAGAAGGGGGGGAGGGGGGTGAAATATGAAGTAGGCATAATCATTAAAGGTCTGATTTTGATTATTAGAGCATGCAAGCTAATGGTTACATAAATCTCCAATCATTGTCCCATGATGCACAGGAAGCCCACTGTGAACATCACAGAGATTATTGACAGGGTCACATGTTATTCGCTTGTTTCTTTGAAAACTGCTGCTCATCAACCTATGGATTTTATATATCCTTGAATTTTTAACTTTAATTGTCAAAATTATTGTCCCTCCGTATCCTTATTTTAATATTTTCCAAGTGATGTTTAACAGACCAAGGACATTTTTACAGTATTTACTATCATTTTTTTCTTCTGGAGCAAGTCTTGTTTCTTTTAATTTGGCTGGAATAAAATCAGTTTTTGATTCTTTAAAAAAAAAAATTATGGTCAAAATTATTTGCCCCCTAACATTTTTTTTATTCAGTTGTCTACAGAACAAACTACTGTTAACCAATGACTAACTAACTTGCCTAGTTAACCTAATTACCTACCCAAGTATTTAAATAAGACTTTAAGCTGAATACTAGTATCTTGCAAAATAAGATATAAATGCAAGGAAATTATTTTGTAAAGTCAAAGGAAATTAGTTATTATAAATTACTTTTTAAAATTAGTTTGTTTAAAATATGTGTTGAACTTCGTTAAACAACATTTAGAAAATATTTTTATTATCATGAATACAATTATTTTTATTATTTTTTTATTTAACTGGCCAGCTAAAAGGTGCCATTCCATGCTGCTGAATGGCTTTTTCAAGATGAAGACTCCTGTCATTTATTAAAGCATTAGTCTCCCCTCTAGTGGTCATGATTCACCTCAGTGTAAATTCATCAGCACAATTCAACAGCACTGAGAGTGCAATAGACCACACATCTGATTTATCCTTTAAGAAAAATTCATAAACTTTGTGAAGAAAAAGAAGTTTATTTACTGACAGAAACCATGCTAAGAATTTCTGTTTGCATCACAGTGTCTGATTTAAAAAGCGTCATGCCAAACTTTGGCCCTTAAAGAGATATTCCTCACCCTTTACCCACACTCAAGTGGTTCTACACTTTTCTAAATGTATTTCTTCTGTTGAACACAAAACAAGATATTCTGAAGAATGTTGGAAACCAGCAGCCATTGACATGAATCCATAGTAGTGGCAGCTGCTTTCCAACTTTTTAAAATTTCAAAATCTCAGGAGGTAGAGTAAATGACATTAATAATATTAAATATGTGAAGGTTACCTCATTTCTGAGTTTCTAAATGTTTACTGGGTAAGCATCATGTTGTGGCATGTGCTTGTGCGAGACAGACATGATTTCGTTTACCACAATGTGTAAATATTATCACTGACCTTTACAATTATTATTTTTTTTCTTTTGAAGTCTTTTTGATGAGAACAGTATGTTAGTACCACCACATTTCATCTAGTATGTGTAGTGATTTGCAAATGGATTTGATGACATCCTTCCATTAAATACTGTATAATTTAATATCTCTACATACACTGTTCTAACATATGTCATTAATTCTGATATATCTGCTTATCTCATTAGAAAACGTAGGATTTTTAGGTTGGGTCAAAGGGAGTTCCCTCATTAACAAACATGGGGTCACACCTTGGGTCACACCTAAAAATAAGCTGTTGATTTTACCTAAATAAATACAGACAAGTCATTGACTTTTAACTACACTGACTTTTATTGAAGGACACTAAGAGAATCAATAGGTGAAGCTGTCATATGTGATTTAAAGGGATAGTTCACCCAAAAATTAAAATTCTACCATAATTTACTCACCCTTTATTTGTTAATACCTGTTTGAGTTTCTTCTGCTGAACACAAAAAAAAGATATTTAGAAAAATGTTGGTTAAATGGCATCCATTGACTTCTATAGTATTTTTTCCAATACCATGGACGCTTTTGGGTGCCAGCAACCATCATTCTTCAAAATGTCTTCTTTTGTGTTCGACATAGGAAAGAAACTGGAAATAACTTCTTTTTACAGACATTATTTTAGCCTTCTTAATTTTTAACTGAGAGTGCATGGACATTCTTCAATGCGAGTAATATTTTACATGACAAATTAAAAATATTAAACGTTAAAAGTACTTTCTTTTTTTAATTCTTTCTTTCATTTTCTTTCTTTCTTTATGGTTGATTCACTATAGTACACTATACTGACGATTTAACATCTTTATTTCACTTTTTGTCATTTCAACTTTTAAATGAACACAAGACAAACAATAGTATCTGGATTCTCTCGAAATATTTAACTTTCTCCATCAGCTGTTTATAATTTATTAGGCAACTTTGTTTTTTCGACGAACGCATGCAGGATTTTATTATTTGCTTCTCCCCGTGTGTTCCATTTGACTTCCCATAGGAAGGAGGAGGAACATCCTTCCTGGACAAACGCTCTTATTGGCTGGAGCCGAACCCTGGCGTCATCACGCACCGTTGCCAAACAATGGGCAGGAAAAAGCCACGTTGACGAAGTCGACGGTAGTCTGCGTTATTTTTCTGCCAGGAAACTGAAGGATTGTTTTTATTTTGAAGACAACGAAGCGACTCTTTGGAAGAAGCGCTTGACAGCAGCCATGTCATCGCCGCCCAAAGAGAAAACCGAGACCAGAGCTGGTCACCTTCCTGCTGGTAATGTTCATGAGCACTCTGCTGCTGCTTCTGCTGTTGTTTTTTTTGCAGGGAAGTCTAGTCAATCATTATACTAAATGGCACCTTTTTGATTCGGAAAATATTTCTTTTAAAAATTTATTTTTGCAGATTTTATGTATTGTTTGAGTTTTTTTTCTTAACGTGTATTATGTCATATACTTGTATGTAAGCAAATTACCATGAGACATTTGCTGGGCAAGAGTCACATGGTTGAGAGGTTATTTAGTCTCGTGCTCAGGGTTATGATGACACATTCCAAGTGTTTTAATGTAGTTTTTACTCTGGAAAGAGATTTAGGTAAAGTTGGTTTTATATTCACACATTCTCTTTGATTATCATTTCAGAAAAGTATACTTTGTTAACTCTAACTAGTGAAATCATATTAGCAGCCAATGACTATGAAAGTACAACATTGTTTATAGTCAAATAAATAGTGCTAATGTTGTTTTCTTACTTGCATGTAATTTCAAACCGAATATTCAAAGCACCATGGTAAACAATATAGAGAGCGTTGTCACTGAATGAATGTGCGAATATTTAACCAACTTTACCTCAGTTGGAAAGAGTTGTAACAAAATATCAAATGTAACTGATTTAATATGAAGAAAGTGCTTTTATATAATTATAATTTTTACCAAGCTTTATAGAAGACGCCCACTAAAATGTCATTCAAACTAACAATGAGTTGTCAGAATTGTCAGGCGTATTTATAACAAGAATTATTAAATGACTTCTTAAAAAGATGACAGTGCAGCCCCAATTACTAAAGTATTATATTATATATTATAATTAGTTCTTAATTAAATTAATAATATTACCTTAATCAGACATTTTATCCTAAATTTTGCAGATCATTTAAAATATAAGCTTAGAGTGATTCCTAATTCTTAAATATAATAAAATAAGTACATGTCAGTTAGTGTCTTTAGTTATTTTTCATGTAAATATAAATGTTGCTCTGAATGATGGTAAAAAATAATTACACACCTTTTTAATGTTAAAGTTGGCACTTGCATTTAGTATGATTTCTGTGAATATACAATAGGGCTGGGAAATTTGACCTAAAATCAAACTCTCGATTAATTGAGCATTTTAACTCTAATACAATTTATAACCAATGATTTTATTTATTTATTTTTTGCCCTCATAGTTCACTGACGAGTTTTGTACAGTAAATATGTTACATGTTACAAGTGTAAGATTTTTGAATGTAGGGTGCATTACTTGATTAAAATATTTTTGAAGTAAACACACTATCTACTATCTATGATTATTTATTAAACATCAATGCTGAACAACTGAATTAAAACACACATTTCCCAAAATGCGGCTCTCCGTGCCGCCCACCCTCGTCACTACTACCAAACCGACCAGTCACAAAGCTTGCTCTATGTGTCATTGTAAGCGTAGTATAATATCAGAATAATATAATAAGTATAAATCATAATATCATAAGTATAACTTAGTCTTAACAGAGCGGGGTCACTTGACTCCACAAACGGTAGGGAAAGTAATTGAAAAAATTGATCTGGAAAAATTAGATCGATTATAGTTTCTGAATGTTGATTTCGATTGCTTTTCGATGAATCGCTCAGCCTTAATATACAATCATCTTTGTCAGTTTAATTTGATGCAAACACTGAAGTGTTATGGAAAAATTTTCAGTTTTTGCTGACAAGTTGACAAAAATCTACTAGCAAAGTATTATTACATAAAAAAATAATATTTATTTATGGTATGCAGATATGTATGTTTATGAATGTGTCTAAATGTGCATAATTTATAATGGGGTATATGCACACAGACTTTTAACTTCAGCCAACCTGCCTTAGCGCTTCCGGTGAACTATCTTTCCGTGATAAAACTGCCATGTTTAAGGTCTTATTACTTTAAAAATCAGTAATCTTCACTGCCTGAGAGATATACGAAGTTAAGTGGGCCTCAGACCGAACAAGAAGCACTGCATTAAATTCCGTTTTACCCAATCATGTCCTCAAAATATGAACATTTATTTTACCCTAGTATTTTCAATGGAATTTCTGCGCTAGCCTGCTGATTCTGACGGTATTAGCAGTTACACTGTCTTTCATCTCGTTTTACGCTTGAATAACTAAATGAATGCTTAAGTCTATTTAACTGAATGTATTTTAATTACACTGCAACGTTGATACTGTGAAAGAAACCTTATGTAAATGAAAATAGTCACATTAAGCTTTTACGGAAGTTTATCATTGGCTAAAAAGCGCTTGCTGTGCACATACCTCATTGAAGAAGTAAAAGTTAAGAGTAAAGTTAAGTTTGTAAACATGGATTGAGGTTCGACAACAATTGCATTTAACAAAAATAGAATAAATTGATTTTGTGGCTAATGTGTCAAAAGAAATGCAAATAATAAAAGTTGTTGACTGTTTTTTTGTTGTGTACACATGTTCATGAGAGATGTGAAATGCACAGGGAATGTCCCTGCTAGAGCAGGATAAACTAATAGAAAATGTTTGCATGTTGCACTAGTCATTTGTTGCTAGCAGAAAATATATGTTAAAGATTATGTGACATGCTATATATTTTTTTTATACACTTATTTTTTTTCTTCATGTTGTAATTCACTTTGTCAGCATATCTGTCAGTGCAGTGTAAAGTTCACAAGAAATCAGATAATGACCTGTGTGTAATCTCCCTAAAAGTAGGCCAAGGGACAAAAGATAGCATAAGATTGCGCACTAAACGGCTGCTTGTGATTTATATGTCAGTATATAATGAAAGCAATCTCATTCACCACCAGTGTCGGAAGATAAACTGTTGTTTTTGTTGTCTTTTTGGCAGTGAAAGCAGGAGGCATGAGGATAGTTCAGAAGCACCAGTCTGCAAATGAGGTGCCAGACAAGAAGGATGACAAAGACAGTAAAGAATATGAGACTGTGATGTAAGTGTGCTGACCTTCACTTTTCTGCAGTATGCATTTCACTTCCAACTCTAAAATAAAGAGCTCATCTCTAACTCACGCCTCCGCATTGACACGCTGTTTCTTCTAGTAAAGCACATGGTGGACTTTATTTTTAGCATAGATTTATCAGAGTCATGATTGTGCTCTTTATTGATTTTTTTTATTTTTTTATTTATTGAAGTTTTGAAGAATATATGAGGAGAATCTAGACCTACGATTATGATAAAATATGAACTAGATCCTATAATGCTCGAGTTTGTAGCCTAAGCAATAACACATTTCAGTTTCATTTATCAAATTATAACTGTTTACTAACTGTTTACAGGTTTATACTTTTATGATTTAGTTTTTTGCACTAAACCAGCATGTTCAGAGCTCTTCGGATAAATATTGTCCGACCATAATGAGTCTCATTTTAAACTAACGATTGTTTATTGCATGGCTCTGTGGAAGTTTTTTTGTTTTGGTTGCCGAATTCTGCAGTTAGATACTTTGCATAATAACACTGAACTATTATTGACTGTCCAGTTTAGCTGTGTTAGTTTTATGTGGTGCATCGCTCTAGTCTTCTCGCATAATCAAAACATTTTAGCAGCATTGTGTACTAGGTTATTTTAGTGAATGAAAACTAAGACTAAAACTATTGATCAAAAACATTTTTGTTAACTGAAATAAAGTTAAAACTGAACAATAAATGGAGAACAAAAATAATTTAAACTAGTAACAGACACTGAAAACAAACAAATGACAAAAAAAATATAGTTTTCAGAATTAATAAGCACCAGTTGTGTGTCAGAAAATTTGACCTGTGGTTGTGGCGTTATTTCAATAGCTACATTTCCATCCAAAAATGTTAATTAACTTTATGCTCAACTGGATTACAGAATAAAAGATGTGTGAATAAAACAGCTTTTCCATCTAATGAGTCAAAGCAAACAAAATCGTCACTTGCTGATTAACTGGCGGCAAATATCAATAGTAATAACAGAATTTGCTGCGGTAGGAGAAGCTGCGTGAATCTTTTCTATATTTAATAAATGACTTGCGCCCCAGAAGACAATCCTGACACACAGTGAACGCACCGGGGCGTTTGAAGGCGTGAGACGCGGAGCACAGATGCTGTTGTTTCTGGAGGTCATTAATAATATAATAACACTAATACTGAAATGGTTGTGGTGTTTTAGAATGACCAAAACAACATTTCAGATGTTTTACAATGTGGTCAGCTGGCTGGTTTGTTCATTCACATACACTTTTATCATCACATGATCTCTTATAACAAAATCACATGACCTTTTTTAATGCGCATACTGAAATTTGTTCGGTAAAAGTGTTTCCATTGTAGTTTATGCGCATCTTTTCTCATCGAATAAAAAGTTTGTCCTACTCGGTTATGTGCATATGTTTATAAAAATAGGTGGATGGAAATGTAGCTAATGACAAGTGTACCAATAGATAAATCATATCAACATTCTCTAGGATAACTAATTTAACAGGAGGATCTTGAGAGCAAATGCACAAAAGGAAAAGAGAATACAAGGCACAAATTGTGAGTCCGCATCATCTGACTAAACGAGAGCAGACAGTTGTAATATATATTTGTGAGTACATATGAGTAGTGTATATTTCAGAATGTGAGAAGGTTTGTACAGAGGAAATCACTTATTACATAAATCTGCTCTCGCCTTGTTATACTGCGCTCACTACATTTGTCATTGAAATAAAGCCACATGTAGGTGTTTAGTGAAAAACCTGTGATGATGCTTTTACAACCGAACACATCAGTTAAGCACAAAAACATATTTTCCATATCAACATATAATGTTTAACAATATACAATGAAGTCTTAAGTTATTTATAGCCCTGGCGTATGACTATTTTCAGGCTTGACTGTATATTATCTTTAATAAGAAAAGGTTTGTCTGAGTTCTTCAGAAGTTTTACTTTTATTTATTTAAACTGCTTTTGTATGGTTTTCTGTTTGGTATCATTTCAAACAATTGTTTCGTTTATGGTTCATGTAAGCTAGAGAAACATTAAAGGGCACCCATGATGAAAATCTTCTTTTGTAAGCTGTTTGGACAGAGCTGTGTAAGGGTATAGTGTGTCCACAGTCATATTGAGGTGAAAGAAACACAAAAGTCTCTTTTTTTTTTATTATATATATATATATATATATATATATATATATATATATATATATATATATATTTCCTGACGTTAAAATAGGATCAAAATCTCTTTGATTTTGAGGCTCACCACAATTGATTGACAGCTGCATATTAACATGTCTCTGTAGTGACGCGTATAATCTTATCAAGACAGGACGTGCACAAAGCAACTGGGATTAAAAGGTCTGTTCATCTCTGTGTAATCATTAACAAATGTGATCAAGAATGCGTTTTACAAGTTTAAAACGTTTTTAAAACCGTGCATGTTTGTAATGAATTACAGCAATGTTTACTGTCTTTATCACCACAGCCATGTGTCTGTACAATTATAAAAGATGATTCAATCCCGGATTGTGGACGTTAAATCAGGTTTATTTTGTACATTAACATAACGAATATCCATACAGCAGTGGAAATGATCATGTATCCTGTCACATTTGCCGTGCAAAGTTAAAAATTGAAAATTACAAAGTTTTGAAAGGTATAATAAATAATCTGATGGGTGTTTTGAGCTGACGCTTTAGACACATTCTGGAGAAACAAGGCTTCTCTTAAATCTTTAAAGAGGGGTAAAATAGGTGCCCTTTAAACTTTGCTCTGGGGAACACTAGATGTGTTCAGTTAAGTCTGCTAAACAATAACTACTCAAACTAAAACTGAAACTAAATATATAAAAGCTAAACAGACATGTGTTCACAAAAAAAAAAAACTCAACTAAAACCATTAATGAAACATACTAAGACTACTCTGAAATTTACAGGTAATTTAAAAATAGTATCGAAATGAAAATAAATTGAGAAACATTAAACTAAAACAGCCTTGGTGTACAGTCAGCTACTTATTATTATTTTGTCCTTTGTCCACTTAAGCATTTCCTAGGCTTAATTTGCTAAATTATAATAAAACTAAAAATGTATACAAACACATTTAAACAATGTTCACTCATTCAGTTAGATTAAAATGTATGATACAGTCTTTCTTCTAAGTAACTAAATCAAACACTAACTGCAGGCTTTAGTAACACCAGTTAAAACGCAGTAAAGTCTTATTTCGAAATTGAGTCAGAGTTGCAAAACGCTTGATCATTGACACAGGTGTCCAAATTCCCATACGACTGTGGGCACACAGAGAGCTTTCTGCTAAAATGAGAAATGTTGTTCCTAGCTTGTACTCTCTGTGTTGGTTAGACAGCCCACACTAGTCCAGAATATTTAACATGATGATGCAGTCACTCTTAGTGGCCATCTGTCTCCTAATGAGTAAGAGCGAAGGTGAATATAGCAGCACACTGACATCTCCACACAACTTTCTGCATTGGTGAGCAGCACATGGCGGTCATTTTTGGTGGCAAGCTATGCATAGCAGTCTTGGGTGTGTCAGTAAGGAAGATATTGCAGCATACGGATATTACTTCATGTTCCTTTTTTTCATCGTGGTCAAGATTAAGCTAAATAGCTGTCTTTGTTAGTTTTAAGCTTAGTGCGTAAGTCCAGTGAAAAAGTTTGTCTTTCTCGCTTGTGTTCAAGCTGACCTGTTTTGAGCACCACTGAGGATTTGGTTGCCAGTTCTGGCTTTTTGGCTTTGTTAGAAATCCCCGTTCACCACAGTACCTGATAAATAATCGGCCAACCAGTTTTACTTTGTCAACATTCAGCCCTTATCAGCTCACTCAACCTGCTGCAGGAAATCTTACAGGCTGTATTATATCTGAGGCTTTCCTTCATAAACATGGCACACGTCTGCAAGTGGTCATTTCAGAGAAGAGGCCGAAATGTGGTTTTAGTGGCCAAGAAGTGCACCATGATGTTAGAATGTGATCCGTCCACCCACATTATAAGGTTTCACTTTTTCCTTTACCACTGGCAAGCCACGAGGAAACACGCCATTTTCCTGTGAAGTTGCTTTGTGTTTTGAAGTTCAAAGGTTGTTTTAGTTGTTGGCATTGAGGTTTTTTTATTTATTTATTTTTATTATTATTATTATTTTTGGCTGTTTGGTATTTGATCATTCAATCTTTTTTTTAGTTTAGTTATAGACCAATCATTTGCAATTTACAAGGAGCAAATCTGATATTTTTCTTAAATTTATATTAAAGAAATGTTAACAGTATAATAGACAATATAATATATTAACAATATAATAGAATTAACACTTTTTTTAGATGAAAACTAATCAAAGGGGATTAAAATGTCATCTTTCATGTGTATGTACTTTTTAATTGTAATTATTTTATTTATTTGTAATAATTGTAAATATTTTTGAATTTAATGAAAAGACAACTTAAATTAAATGTATCCAATTGCCTAGAGTTTTTTTGCAGTAGTGTAAGGTAACAAATTATAATAACTCGAACTGTAATTGAGTAGCTTTTCCTCAGGAATTATAATTTGCTAAGTAGCTGTAAAAAAGTATACTTTCCCTTGAGTACATTTTTAGTGCTGTATCGATATTTTTACTTCACTATTTTCCTTCAACCTTCAGTCTCTACTTTTTCTTTCTTGACTATGGTGATTGGCTAAAGTAGAAAAATCAGTCCTGCAATTCCTGTCCAATCAAATCCCACATAGATTGTAAATTGCATCATACTGAACCGCCTGAAGACATGGGCGCTTGATAAATGCAGCAAACCTTTTGGATCCATTAAAAATGTCCAAGAGGATGTCCAAAATCTTTACACGCAATGACCCAAAGACTTTTTATAGACTGCTTGTCACTGATGAGAAAATGAAGGATTTAGACTGTATGATGACTGAAATCACCAAGCAGCCTTAAACGATCACTAAATGGAACGAATGAAGAATGGAAGGATGGGCCGAATAAGGGAAGGACTGAACAAAGAAAGGAATTCCCAAATTGATGAAGAAAGGATTCAAGGAAGGAAGGAAGGAAGGAAGGAACAAAAGAGCAAATGAATGAATGAATGAACAAAGGACCTACTGAAGGACAAAACAAAACTGAATGAACAAATGAGTGAATAAGTGAAGGGAGGAACGAAGGAAGGAACAAATGAATGAAGAAGCAAACAAACAAATGAATGAAGGAAGGACAGAACAAACAATGGAAGGAACATTGGAAGGAACGAACAAATATAGGAAGATGCCTACAGAATGTTACGTTTACACATCCCTGCACAAACTGCATGTAAACGCATCAACTTTTCACAGTGTAATACTCACTACTTTTGAGTAATTTCAAAAGGGATACTTTTTTACTCATTATGACTAATATTTACAACAAATACTTTTTTTAAGTAATGGACCTTTTACTTAAGTATGATTTTTCAGTACTCTTACCTTCATTGTTTGTTTGCAGTTACTAGATTCACTGCCATTACACGAATAACAAATTTTACAAAGCTTTCATTCTCAAACTCAAAATTGTAACTTGTAAACTACAAATCTGCTCAGACTTGTACAGAGTACAGCAGAATCAACTGGAAACACTTAAAATAATAAGCAATAAACTTTTTTGTCATCATATTTAATAATATTTATAGTTACCTCTGGTTAACCCCTTAGCATTTCTGTAAGACTAGTCTCTTAATAATACAAGAACATTCTGTCAAAAAAGCCACAAGCCAGTGTTATGTAGCTAGCACAGAATTCAGTAACTAAATTATTTCTTGGAAAGTAAACTGCAAGTATATTAATGACATTTCACAAAAAGGCTGGTGCTTATTATATTGTGGTTTTGTGTATTGATTAAATCAAATTACACAGATTTATTTTGGTATTATTAGAGAATTGCATGATAGTTCTGAGAACACCAACTGCTCAATATTAGAGTTAATATTACCAGCCTAATTAAAGTAGAAATGTAAAATTATTGTAGCCTAATTTTAGAAGGTATTCAAATTACATTTGCCATCTTGGATATCCTGTCTCCACCTTATTACTAGTGTATGCATGTGGGCGATGCACATGCATAATGATCAAAATAATAATCGGCAAATGTGAGTCATTACACAAAGCGCTGCCATAAAAGACATCTGACAAGCATTCAGTTAGTCAAAAGAAGAAAAAAAAAACCAAAGCCAAAATCATGTGCCAGACATGGACAAATACAATGGTGGCAGAAAGAAGCTGAACAACAGAGAGAGGCTGAAACAAAATCCTTCAAGATTAATCCTCAGAAAGTGCTATTAAATTGAATTTAGACCTCTGTGACTGTGCTGGATCATCTACTAAATATTAGCATTTAGAATCCATAAATTAATGCCTAGTCATTTAGCTTCTTTTAAATTGTTGTTGCCATAGATACATTCTGACAGTTAGAATCAGTTATTAGCCTCATTTAAAAAAGAACACCTTACAAGAAGTCACTTACAATCCTCTCATCCTGTGATCATCTGTAGAAGCATTGTCTGTAAGTTTATTATCTGTTTGTATTTATATTCTATCTCAGATGTTATTGTTATGTACATAGATTACTATAGCTCATTTTATGTACATCTTTTACATAGTTTCACTCTGTTTCAACATACTCAATGTGGCATGGAATAAAGCAGCATTCTCCCACAATCTCACGTGTTGGAAAGAGTTTATCTGTCTGTCTAACTTTGGGAAGAGAGACACCGGAGTGAGGGCAGAACAGTGACCTTGTCTCAACTGATTTTAGTTTCAGAAAGCCAGAATGAGGGAAATGGGAATAGCTGTGCAAGTCCAGTGAAACAAGATCTGGTGTAAGGAGCCAAAACTGAACAATAGACAGAAGTAATGGTTATCTGAGGGATTTTTCCACCAGGTGGTAACATTCATTTTCAGTGGTCAGCCAAGCCACATTATGGCTTTGGTACGTGCATTAAAATCCACCTCTTATGATAACTTGTGCTCAGATTTAATCGAGACTCTTTTTTTTTGTCTCACTCCATATCACTTTTGCAGGAGAACTCGGTGTGACAGAGGTATTGCTCTCGAATGAACAAAACCCCATTACATTGGTGATGGTTGAGGAGTTTAAAAGGATATGGATGGCAGTGAAAGTGGTTGAAAGTTTACAAGCTCAAAACATGTTAAATCCTATTTACCCTTATATTTTGTGATCATTTAAACAAAAAAATGCATGTGCCTCAGAAAAAAAAACTTTGTTTTCTCATTGATAAGTGGCACATGAAGTTATCTTTCCCTTGTTTTGTTATTTCTGATCTCTGAGGCCTGCTGCACAAAACGAGCTGAACAAACTGGGTTGCAGAATAAGTTTAGGTTGACAAAACCAAACAAATCCAACCTGGTTAAGTGGTGTCCGAACACTACTCCAGATTTAACCCATACCATTAGTGAATAACTCTTGACCAAATGCAGATGAAAGAGTGATGTGCAGCAAAACAGCCAATCATATGAGTGATTGAAAATAAAGTGATGTCATTTAAGAAATACAATGAATTTAAATGCCTTTTACAAGGCAGAACAAAACACTGCAGCAAAATACTATCAAGGCATTAGATTGAAGAAAATATTGTTATATCAGAGTTAATAAATCCACTGATTTTAATAATGTAAGTTCATAAACAGCGCAAAAGACAGTAATTTTAAAAGCTTTACATTTAGTCATTTAGCAGACGCTTTTATCCAAAGCGACTTACAAATGAGGACAAGGAAGCAATTTACACAACTATAAGAGCAGCAGTGAATAAGTGCTATAGACAAGTTTCAGCTTTATATATTAAAGAAAATTTATATCTGCATGTTTATATTTAAAGGCATTTATTAATGTCAATTAACAGTTCAAAACTATTTTGTTAATAATATATATATATATATATATATATATATATATATATATATATATATATATTTATTTATTTATTTATTTATTTATTTATTATTAACAAAAGATACAATTTTGGTATCAATTCTTTGTGTTAAAAGTAATTTGGAGTTAAAAATAAGACTGGAAGTTGCTTAATTACATCAGATAAAATATCATTGTACCCAGAGCAGTTTAGCCACTTAGCGCAAGTTGTCGTTGTGACAACCCGATAAAAGCCAACAAAACTTCTTAAGCTAGAAAAGTCAGAGTTTGCTCAAACTAAACACGAACATATCTAGGTTAAAACCCTACTGGCTTTGTGCAACAGGTCTCAGGTCTGCTTTGGGCAGTGAATATTCTGGCAACATCTTTAGCTTTTGCATCTGCTAGCCTTTCTGAAATTGCCTTCCCTTTCTTTTAATATCAGGTGCAGATATGTCCTTACACTCTGTTTCTTATATCTGGTTTGGTTTTGTTTGGTTAAAACTAGTTCTCAACTAACATAATTCATTCACAAAGCTCTCATACACACCTGTAAACAAAGTCCCAGTGTTTTCAATTAGATCAGAGTGAAATCTTATGCTTTCCATGCCACAGATCAGATCATCACATCTTTCTGGTCAGTTCTAGAGTGAGAACTTCCATCTCAGAATTGAGTGTGGATGATTGAAATGTGGCTTCCCTGTATTTTATTTTTTTTTTTATCATAGAAATTAATGCCTTTTTAAGTGTCTGGGTGCTGAATGTTCCAGACATGCACACCATGTCTTGCTCGCTCTCTCTCCCTCCCTCTTCACTTTGCTAGCAGAGAGATGGCCTGTAAGCAGGTGGCTTCTGATGAAAAAATTGCACATTTGTCGCAGCAAGTCAAGTGGCACTGTCTGGGGACCACCTGTCAAATGTAATTTGGTCTTCTTAGATAGATCGGAGGCCAAAATGGAATGGCTCTGAGACACTAATGTGATGTGCTATGCTGGTGAGCTCACTCATGATGCAGGAGCCTCCACCATCTTCCCTGTCTTTACTCAGAACGCTGTTTCAACCTGCTATTAACAAGCATTTTCCTTGATCAGATCACTGGTCATATAAGATGCATCAACTTTTCCATCTGTTATTAGTGTTAAGATGGCCACATTTGTACAGATTTCATCAAAACCCTTCTTTCATAGTTTCACACTCTTTACTTTCACAAGA
Source organism: Danio aesculapii (assembly GCF_903798145.1). Classification (NCBI taxonomy): domain Eukaryota; kingdom Metazoa; phylum Chordata; class Actinopteri; order Cypriniformes; family Danionidae; genus Danio; species Danio aesculapii. The sequence goes on from NC_079458.1 coordinate 19,866,702, forward strand.
GCACTTGTATGTGCTTTTTAATGTAAATGCTTTCTAAATATGTGATGTTATTGCATTTTTTTAATTATTTATTTAAACGTACTTTTTGTAAAAAAAAAAATGTAGTACTGTTCAAAAGTTTAGATAGGAAAGATTTGTGTTTTTGAAAGAAGTCTATTATGTTCATAGATGCTGTATTTGATCATAAATTAATTAAAATAGCAAAGTATTATTTCAGTTTAAACTGACAGTTTTCTGTTTTACTGTATTTAGAAATTTCATTTGTTCTAGCTACAATTTCAGAGTCCTCAGAAATCATAATATGTACATTTGGCAAATTCTGACATGAAGTTCCTTTTATTCAACCAGCAAGTTTTGTTTGTTTGTTTGTTTGTTTGTTTGTTTTTTGACCGGAAATGAATGATGAATAAGAGGCATCATTGTGGAAAAAAAGTTCTTTCAGTAAAAATATGTCTTTAGGTAACTTTAAGTCATAATGTAAACCTTGTAATCTTGATAATTGATTTTATAAAAACTATATTAAATAAAATGTATTTATTAATATATTATAATTGGTCTGCGTCAATAACCTAGTACAGGGGTCAAAAACTGCCGGCCGACAGGCCATTTACGGCCCGCCCTCCTCTCTCTGCCCTACCACAACAACCACTGATCTATTTCAGCAGCAGATGTGACTTGATAAACGTGCTGATTTGCATTATCACTGGTGACAGGTAATGCTTGAAATATAAACGTCATGTCTGTTATCTTAAGATGCATCAACTATGTCAGGTTTCCACTTTTTTTTTCTTGTGCTTGAATGTTAAAACTTCCCTCCTATGAATTGTCAATCACCCCTGACCTAGTAGTTTGTGCTTCAACATATCGCACTGAGGTGCTCGTGGTCACCCAAGTTCGATTCCCAGCTCAGGGTCATTTGCTGATCCTTCCCCTCTTTCTCCCCATGCATTCCTATCTGCAGTTCACTGTCCTATAAAAAATAAAGGTTAAAAATAATTATATACGATATATTATAATATGAATCATATTTATTACTTATCATTTTAATTAATTATTTAGCATTTGAACATTTTTTTGCACTTAAATGTATCATTGCTAAATAGAAGTATTATCCGTAGGTGAACCTACAATGGTCTCACAGTTCGATTCGGTTACAATTGTCATGTCATCGATTAGGGTCAATTCGATATCTTTCCATACACAATTTTAGATTTTACTTCAGCACAAGAATTCTTGTATTAAAAGTGTCATTTTAAATACATTTTATATGTATTTGTAATACAATCTTGTCCTTTTAATACAAGCAGTCAGATATATGAACTGTACCTTTACCTCCTCAAAGAAAACACTCTGCATCAAGCAAAACTCATGGACATACACAGAACAACACGATCGTTTAAAGCAAATAAACAAACGTGAATATTATACCGCTTGCTTTCTGAGCATCGAGCGAGTTGTTAAACGCCTATGATTGGTCATGCGCTCCACAGAAAGGGCTGATAAACGGACGCGGCGATTACAGCTGATCAACGATAGATGCGGTGGAGAAAACTCGCTCCGCAGGCACGCTCATGTCTAGATCTACAAGTATCGCTATAACAGCCAAGAAGAGAGGAAACATCACGCCAGCAGGTCAAAGGGCCACAGTGAGAGAGAAAAAGAGAAATGGAGTTAACTTTAATTTTCTCCATAGCAGTGAAATAGGGGCTTCTGCAGTACTTCGGTCTCAGTGAAAGACTGTCCAGCAAACACACGCTGTGAATTGTGCAGAGTATCTGTGTTTAAATTACTCGCGCTCGCCTCCTTTTCCATAGTATTCTACCACAACATAGCGCATATGAGATAAAAGACGTCAGTACACAATAACCGGTTAGGACAGATACAAGTCGGTATCTATTCTGTAATACACCGAAGAAACAATACATTTTGACACCCCTAATTAACAGAACCCCAGCTTTTAAGCAGTAGTTTAAATAATGCAATCATAAATGCAATTATAAATACTTTTTTGCACATGTAGTTTTTGTGGCATTCACTATTTTATTTTTTGCTTGTTTTCGTTGACCTAATTATCCAGAGCAATAGGAAATCTCAGTATGTTGACACTTGAGATTTTGTGAACTGTTTGCACGAGGCAGTAATATAGTGTTTGTAAAACATGCAGTGTGACTGCTAGTGGCTGGCAGGCAGATTCAGGCCATTAGCTGAGCCCAGGAGCAGAAGCTCACAGACCGACTCGCAACTATTTTCACATACTGCAGTCAATTTCTGCCCACTTTACAGTAACTTCATCCTCTGCGCTTGGAGGGGGAGACCACATCACATTTCAGGCCCTGCTAAAGCACGTTCAGCTGTGGATGAAGCGCTGCTGAATATGGGTACGAGATGCTGACTTTTAATAAACCAACACAATAGAAGGAAAATAGAAATTGACAGTTTGATGACAATTATTTCCACGCCCGTCTCCCTCTCTCCTCTGTTTAGCCAAGTGTGCTGACGCTATTGGAATAATGGGGTCTTGGTGTGTTGTTTCAGTTAATCTTTTTAAATTTGCCTCACTGCTGTTGTCAGAAAGATTTCTCTATTGCTATATGTTATCTCATTACCTCAGAAGTTACTTTTCAAATGTTCCGCCTGCCATTCAAATGCACATGAAGCTGCACAACTCAAGTCCAAATCTGACTTTTCCATTGGTTTTGAGGGAAAAGATTGTGCATTATCTAAATATCTGCTAGATGCTACTTAAGGGGTTATGATTGTAAGTTAGATTTTAGGTAACCACACACATTTATGGCAATGATCTTTTTTTAATATTATTTCTTCAAGGTGCACTTATTCTTTAATAAAAAAAAAAAAAAAGCAAAAGAATTAAATTATTTGTTACCTTAATTATAGGGATATCCAGATCCGATCATGCGGGTGTTACCTCCGATCAGGACTAGAATATAATAATATAATATATATTCATTCATTAATTTTCTTTTTGGCTTAGTCCCTTTATTAATCTGGGGTCGCCACAGCGGAATGAACTGCCAATTTATCCAGCATATGTTTTACACAACGGATGCGGAATGACTGGGAAAACAGCATCGTGTGTGGCCTGACATCTACTTTGCTGCCATTTAACCAATAGCGTCTCTGCAACAAATTGAACATGGAAACGGCTTGAAGCAGAAAACACGAGTATGTCTGTGGCCTGGAGGTATTATATGACGACAACATTACCATTGCCAACATTGTGAGATATGTAAACTTGCCATTGCAAGAGGTGGAAAGGAAAAGGCTGCATTTAACACAACAAATCTGATAAGACACCTCAAAACAAACGTAGAACCTCGATTTGAAATGCCGTCTCTCCACCAGTTCACTGAGAAAGCTCTGACAGCCCTTTAAGATTTCTGACAAACTACTTGTCCTGTTATAAGATGTACCCCATGTTTTGTTCACCACAGATATATGGAGTTCATCCGTATCTCCCTTGTCTCAACTAAGCCTTTATGTAATATAGAAGTATAGGATCGTGTATCGGTAGATACTTAAAATCAAATGACTCTGACTCTGAGGACAAAAAACCTGATCACAACATCCCTGCTTAATTATTTATAACATGATCTGAATGAAGAAAAGAAAGTTAAATACAGTAACAGATGTAGGTCTATCACAGTATCTACCATTTGTTGTATGATCTATTGCACCAAAATATATTGCGATAAACGATATTATTGTCATTATAATGACTGTTTTATGTCACTCACTATTATATAATGCCAGAATGAAAATATAAAATCCTCACAATGCAAGTAGAGTAAAAGTTTAGAAACAAAAGATGTTTTTGAAAGGATTCTATTATGTTCAGATGCTACATTTGATCATAAAGTAGTTAAACTAGTAAAGTATTATTAAAGTTTAAACTGACTGTTTTCTGTTTTACTGTATTTGAAAATGTAATTTGTTTCTCTGATTGCAAAGCTACAATTTTGGAGTCCTCGGAAAGTAATATGTATATTCAAGCTCAAGAATCTACCCATACTGTTGTGATATTATACACACAGTCAAGCACAATAGTGTTTATACTCTCGGCAACTTTTGACCTAAACTTGACACAGGAAAGGACACAGGCTTCTTTCAAAATGTGCAAGAGGCATTATTGTGGGGAAAAATATTTCTTTAGGTAACTTTAAAATTTCCCAGGGATATAATTAATTTGGGGCTTGGCTGTATATATTTAATAGCTTCAAGATTTCAAGAAATAAAGCAATCAAGATTTTAATATCATTAATAAAATAAAATAATTGTATTGTTTTAGTTTACAGTACAATAGTTTTATTAGAGTATATGTCTTGTTGCGTAACATTTTTGTGTTTTTTGCAGTGTCACATTTATGCAATATAATCTTCATCTTGTAATGTTTAATAATCACGTTACATCACGTATAACAATTACTGTTTTCTGGCCCTAAAATTAAGACCTCATAAAAATGATAATTACAACTTTTTTTTTTTTATACCATTCAAGATACTTAACTTAATTTGAAGCTTTTTAAGGACCCTCGGGTGCTTATTACGCTCACATGTGTCTTTTTAAATGCAGAATTACAAGAATGTACATTTATAGTATAAGAAAAACCTCAGGGGTTGTTCTCATTACACAAGCCTTCTTGTATGATTTTAATGAATAGATACTGACACTGTTTTACCCATACATCTGTTCATTTTAGAGGGGAAGGGCTGTTTAATCAGATAATAGTAATTATAGCAAGCCATTCATCAGAGCTGTATTGTGTCGTATCATGACCACCTGTGTGTGTGTGTGGTCTCTTGAACCCATCATCAGGCCACACTGAAAGCTCAGCAGAACAGAAACGCCTCAAATTAACAAAATCTTGCTTGGATCCACCTCATGCATTCGTTTGTTCAATATTATGGTTTATTTGATTATAGTTTCAGCTACAACATGAGTGTAGCACTCTGAGAGCTATTTTACACATTGCTCTATACTATTAGTGCAAAATCTTTGCGAATCATAATTTTCTTTAGATTTTTTGCATAATACCATCCAATTAAATTGGGTCCATATGGTTGTTTTACCCACTGAAATTAAATTGATAAATGTTAGAAGCAATAATAGCAGTAATAGTAATATATACATATATAAAAGTATAATAATAATAAATAATGTAGTAGCTGGTTATTATTATTATTATTATTATTATTATTATTATTATTACATTACCATATAAAAGTAACAATGAGAGAGAGAGAGAGAGAGAGAGAGAGAGAGAGAGTGTGAGTGTGTGTGTGTTTTTATTTATATATATATATATATATATATATATATATATATATATATATATATATATATATATATATATATATATATATATTTCAACACACACTTATGTAAATGTTTATTATTTGTAAACGTTATAAATAAATTGAATGTAAATTATGTGTAAATGTTTATTATAACAACAGCAAAATTAAAAGAAATATTATTATAGGTAATGCTGTACCATAAAATATATATTTATAATGTATTGTATTATGCAAATATTAATAATAATAATAATAGCGTACAATATTCTTAAATATCTGTAGTTACTTTTATACTTTATCTATAAACATTATTATTATTATTATTATTATATTACAATTCTATATATTTTATTATAATTTAATTAGAAATGTCGCTTTATGCAGTATCTATGTAAAATTGTATTATTGTTATTGTTATTATTATTATTATTATTATTATTATTATTATTATTATTATACATTTTTAAAAATTGTTTTTACAATTTTTTTTTTTTAGATTTAAATTTTTATTTAATTCATTATTTAATTCAAAATAAAACTAATACAAAAGTAATTTAAGGAAAAATAATAAAATGCTGTATTTAAGAAGTTTTTATTCTGTTAATGTCAAAGAGCAGGAAGCTTCTGGTCCAGTCTGATTTTGCTTCGTTTGCAGTGTTCAGCTCCAGACAAGAGATTTCTGCTGTTTTCTCCTGATTTAGCTCATCGGTAAATAAAAGCTATGCCATGTGGTTGCCATGACAACAGGTGGTTTCGCACGTCTGTGCCAACTTGTTAATTGCAGCAGTTGTCTATTGGCTTGTGAAGCTGCGCTTGTAAAATAACTTACAGATTCACTGTTACTCTCTACCAGAGGGCTTCCTTCTGACAAACCGCTGTCACACATTATATATGCAGGAGTAGGGGGTTCTGCATTACATTAATGCATTCTCATTTCCAAGAAAATACCTGAGTGACTTTTTCTAAAAAGTTATTTATTTTTTTTGTTGTTCCCATTTATTCACTGACATCTCTCCTGTCCTGTAGTTTTACTCACTTCACGTTTCACTTTTGATGAAAAAGGGCTTTACACTTTTAAAAAATGTAAATGTTTATATATTTATTACTATAAAAAGCAAGCCCAGCCCAGATGGATAAAAGAGTAACACAACACATTTAGTTACTTTTTTTTTTTTTTTAAAGCAATGCAAGATTGTAACATATTACTTTTAATTGAACATAGAATGAAAACATGAGTGATTTCAGTTCCTCTATCAGTGTAAGTGTAACACTTGATCAGAACATATGGACAAACAATAATGTTTATTACTGAAATTATAAATAATACAAAAATAGATGTTTCATGCTATTTTTTTATTTAACTTTAATTTAACAAAATACGTTTAATTATTTCACAACATTTGAGATGATGCTATATTTTTGATCAAATGAAAGCAGTTTTGCTAAGCTTAGGATCTGAAGAAACATTTACAGGGTGTCTGCAAGGATTTAAAAAGTCTTACAAGGTCTTGAATTTCCAAAACGTAATTTTAGCCTTTAAAAAGTTTTAAATTCACTGAAATTTTGCCTTATAAGTCTTAAAGCACTTTAATCAGGTCTTAATTTTCCTTTGTCCATGTAAAGCTATCCAACTGGCCCGACACCCATCCAATAAAACTTAACAAAACTCCATTTACTGCTATATTTACCAATATGGTCTAATTATCATCTTACAAAAATATTCGTTTAAAAGTTTTCTGTGTATTTATAGACCATACGTGGTGAGGAGGACACCGACCTGGACAGACTGTTGTAAATACATTTAGATTATTATACTTTACTAAGTTTATCTACGATTTCTTTAGTTTTTTTTTATATGTATACAACTAGGGTTTGCTTGTTTTACACGTTATTTGAAATATGTGGCTAAAAATAACTAATAAGAATTTTTCATGGGCCAAGCAAACATGTTTTCCGGTGCCATTAGAAAATATCATTAATGTTTAGCCCTGTAGAAGTCTGACATTTCATTTCATAATGGTCTTAAAAAGGACTTAGTCTTCAATTTGAGTTTGTAAAACCTGCAGAAACCCTTAATTAGTTGAAATAAGAATAATTTTAATTTGATTTCTATGAATTATTCAGTTTATTTCTATTAATTATTTACAACTTTGACCAGTAGTGTATGTACTATTTGTTGTTGTTATAAAATATTAATACTGTTGAAAAAAAGTGAAACCAATTAGCAACATTGACACTATCAGCTTGTGGTTTTAATGGATTTTTGATTTCTAAAGCTTAGTTGATGTCTTATTTTGCTTTATTCTCTAGCAATCTAGCTATATATGTATATAACATTTAGTTTAAGAAAGCTGATTTAATTCAATCTCTTTGTAACAAGAACGTTCTTCCTCACTTTTGACTCACATTCATACCAGGAGGAGCTCGGCATTTTAAGATGAACAATATTTCAAAGAGCCATTGATCTCGATATTTACCGAGATGCGTTTCAGTATGTGATTTTATTATTATTTTTTTTTTCATCAATGATTTTTACCTGAATAAGACTCTTTTATTCTGACTCCAGTGCTTCCAGCATCTCTGGCCTGGTTTGATCGTTTTAACCCAAGCTCACTGCTGCCACCCTCAGGTGTGGATTGGCATCGCTAAGAGAGCACTATGAGTTTAACGTGCTACTTATTAACATTTTTACATACCATAACTCTTAATTGGTGCACAACGCTCAAAGTATTCCACTTAATAATCATAATAAACATGCCAGCACATAAACATTTGACCTGACTGACTTTATTGAAGACAAAACGATAGAGAGCATCTGTTATCTTCCATTCGTCGTACGGTAAACAAGCTATAACTCTTCAGAAAAATAATCCTGTTTGCTCCTTTCTTTAAAAAATAATAATAATAATTTGGATTACGACTTTTAATAACTCTGCTTTTGATCCCAAAGTCTCAGATTTTCTTGAAAGGGGGCTTTATGAGATTCATGAAATTTTAAATGAGTGTCTGTTTAATCGGAGTTTATACAGCGCTCTCTTTTAAACGATAGGATGTGATGAAGCAGCTTGTGCAGAACTGTTATGCCTCAAAGGAAGATTATCCCTTCAGCAAGACTCTCTCTCTCTCTTCTTCACTGTCTTTGGAGTTTTTTTGCCTCCTCACAGGAAGATGAAAGCCACAAACGTCTGACATCTTCTTCATTTCACAGCCAAAGCTTCTCACAATGCCTTCATTTATGTTCAGTCTTAAAGTCCCCCTGAAATCAATATTAATGTTTTTGGGGTGTTAATATAAATATGTTAGTCTTAAGGTGATCTATAAGCTGGTGTGTTTTAAACTGTAACACAATTCACATTTAGAAGATATAAGCCTTCAAATCTTTGATTTCTCACTTATGAGAATAATAAGAATCAACCGTTTATATGACATCACAAAACTTTGCATCAGATCTTCTGACCAATCAAATGCATTCTTGTATCTGAAGCATCCACTCTTTGAGACACGGATGAATTGATCACTTATGGCTTATTTCTAGATGGGACATGCTACCAGAAACGTACATTATCATTACATAAAAAGTATTTCATCACAATTTCTGAAATGGACTGATAGTTGGTTTCTGTAAGGAATATGTCATTCATTTGTTTTTCAAAAATGTTTTTCTTTATTAAAAACACATTCTTTATTCTACAAATGTACAACCCTTGTCATTGTCCTTGTCCTCAGCCCAAATGAACCTACAGCTTTAATAGTTTTGTTATGCTAAAAACTGTTATTTAGAAAAAAAACTTCAGAAATAGCTAGTTTAAGTTGTTGTCATTTACATCAATGGATTAAAAAACATTAGAAATTATAAATAAATTCCACAAATAAATACTATTTTATTTTTGTCCCCATGTTTCTGTCAATCATGTCACATTTATAATAAATTTAACATAAAATGCGTGCAACACAACTTTAAGGCGCTTTTTTTTTTGTGAAAATGTACATTTCTTAAATTCGGTTTCTTACAGTACAATATGCATTTGTTTACATAGTTTTTATTCCAAAATAGCAAACTATAGCTGACCATATGCCATGCTTTTTATAAGGGTAGTAGCACATCGCAACTGTATGAATGCATCGATACTCACTGTAGAACACTGATTGGTTTACAGAGAATCATCACTTGTGCAACAACAACTCGGGAATTGCCATTTATAAAAACAGCCATCTATTTAAACAAAACAAAATAATAGTACAATCTCAAACAAAGCTTGTTGTCATTTGGTGACATGCTAAGAAGCAAGAACATGATCTGCTGTATGTCCTCCATTGTTTTTTACAAAGCCATTCACATGTTGTGTCTAAAAACATCTGGAAACCGTAAGCTATGTTCACATCTATAGTAGTACACTCTGTGTAGTACTCTGCGCATGTGAAAAAACAAACGACTTGAATGGCAGCTAAACTAGGATCTTGTTAAAACACAGCACAAACCATGTCATATTCCATTATTTTCAAGCTACGTATATTTGTATCACACTTCAACAGAACCATATTTTTGCGATCCATATTTTCACTTCTAGGCATCATGTTATGAGTCATTATGGTAGGGCTGGGCGATTTGGTGATTTGCACTTGATTACGATTAATGAATGGCTATTTTATTTTTTATTTTATTTTTTTACTTCACTAAGAGGTTTTGTACCGTAAATATGCTCACATATTACAAGTGAGATTTTAAAATAATTGTAGGAAACACGCACACTATCTACTATCTATGATTATTTATTGAACATTAACGTTTAACATCTGAAATTAAAACCCAAATTGCCTGAAAGCCAACAGTAACTATTTTTTTTCCTCATAAAATAAAAATATAAATAACTTGAACTTTAGAAAACAAAATAAATAATTTTCAATGTTTTTCATATTAAAAGTAGAAAATAAGCAGCATCTCTTCTAAATGTAGTGCAAAGTAAGGCTCAAGAATGGATTAATCGGATTAATCTTAACCAGAGATCAAATGCAAAGTGGCCACAGATGTCAGCCTTAACAGACCGGTGTCATGTGACTCATGGTAGGGAAAGTAATTGAAAAAAATAGATTGATTATAGGTTCTGAATGTCGATTTTGATTACTTTTTGATTAATCACCCAGCCCTACATTATGTGTTATAATGTGGTAAATGTCATACTATCATTGATGGTACCTTTACGCTATCGGCACAAAGTGTTGTTTAGTAAAGGCTGGTTTATACTTTTGCGTCGAGTGATCGCCGTGACCCGCCGTTTGTGTTGCTCTGCAATAAAACTTCCGAAATGCTAGCTGGCAGCGGGTTTTTATGTTCCTCAGTGTCCAGTTTCTTTGCGGGTGTTTTGTACCTTAATGTACAAGTAGCTCAAACTTACAACAACTTTTATCATAAAGTAAACACAAAACTAAATTTTCAATCTGGAGCTCCTTTACGGGACTCAACACTTGTAAACACTCGCTCCAACGGGTTCACGTGGCTCTCGGCCCTGCCCACACTCATCGCTACCAAGCTAACCAATCACAGAGCTTGCGTTACACGTTGTCGCATCGTGTAGTTAAATTAAAACATGTAGTAAACAACAATTATCAGCTTTTTGACTATAAAAAGAGAAATCAATCAGTTTTGTGACGTCGCATGAAAACTATTAATTGAGCTGAATGAGGCCTGGTTTCATGTTGATGTCACAACTTGCGCAGTTGTGCTCCAGAGTCATCATGTGCAATACGTCTCGCTCAGTCTTCATGTTTCAGTTGAAGTTATGTCATGCATCAAAAAAAGCTCTGCATTTCAAGGCACTTCAGGGGACTTTTAAGTATGTAGAGATATCAGGATGTGTTCCACGCTGCAGTCAACAATTAGTCTCTTTTAGATGTGTTTCCTGAGAGCACACTTAGAAACTTTATTTGATTGGACCATTTTTCTTGTCAAGGTCGATTATCACTCTTGACCTTCTCTTTTGACTCTGTGCTTTAAGGGAAACGCTTGGCTGTGGAAAATGAATGAGAGTCATTTCTGCGGCTGACGGCTAGCACAGGCCTGAAGCCATGTTTCTGCTCTGTGCTCAGATGGTGCCAGTAAATTCCCTGTCCCTCGGGAATGTTTATAGGCCATTTTGTACCTTACTTGCAGCCTGGAGCACCTGGTTTTACATCAGACTCCAATGGTTTCTACATGTGCATGTTCACACAGGCCTTGAAAACTGACCGAGATTTAAAGGGACAGTTCACCCAATATAATAAACATGTTATCATTTACTTGCGTTTTTTATTGTCTGCATCGTCATTGATTCTGTTGCTGCTGGTGTTGTTTGTGTTACAGTTCCATAAAATAAAGGTTCGTATGGTTCTGTGGGTCTGGTCTATCAAATCTGATCTTGATTTTGTATTTTCTATTGGATTCAGGTCAGGTGATTGGCTAGGCCATTCTACAGCTTTATTTTCTTTCTCTGAAAGCATTCGAGAGTTTTCTTGGCTGTGTTTTGGATCATTCTCTTGCTGAAATGTCCACTCTGGTTTCATCTTCATTCTGATCATGTAGATGATGGACTGACGCAGCTAATATTAATTTACAATGACAAAGGGCAGAGGGTTGCTGAATAACTACTGAAAGATTTAAGCTGCTGTCTGGGCTTTCACTGCCTTTATACACCTCCCTTTCTTCATGTGTTCAATAATTTTATGTGCAAAGAAAATTTATCTAATTAGTTTACAGGTCAAGTTTTTTATCTTTGCCATGATGACAGTAAATAATATTTTACTAGATATTTTTCAAGACACTTCTACAGCTTAATGTGACATTTAAAGGCTTAACTAGGTTAATTAGGTTAACTAGGCAGGTAAGGGTAATTAGGCAAGTTATTGTATAACGATGGTTTATTCTGTAGACTATTGGAAAAAAAATAGCTTAGGGTAATAAAGGCTAATAATTTTGACCTTAAAGTGGTATTTAAAAAATTAAAAACTGCTTTTATTCTAGCCGAAATGAAACCATTAGATAATAGAGAAGAAAAAATATTATCAGACATACTGTGAAAATTTCCTTTCTCTGTTAAACATCAATTGGCAAATATTTAAAAAGGGGAAAAAATCAAAGGCGAGCTAATAATTCTGACTTCAACTGTATTTCCAAAATATATCAGTACAATATAAAACTGGGTTTGTGGTCCAGGGTCAGATGGATGGATAGATGGATGGATGGATAGAAAGATGGATAACTTTTCATTTGTCAACATCACTGCAGACTGTAGGCAATATCCTGTCTATGATATTGCATAGCATGTTAGAGCACAATTAGAGGAATAATCCGGCAGTAATTGGTGGTGTGGTGAACGTCAATCACACATGCTGAAATCTATATGACGATGTTTCTGTGGCTAATTTGAGGCATTAGCATTCAGTCCATGCATCTGATGTGTCGAGATGAAGATGAGGCTTTATTTCTGATTGAGCTCCTGCATTCATAATCATTCTTCCTGTTGACCTTCAGCTCAACGGTGTATTTCATACAGCAGATTGACATAATACAATTATCATTTACACTTTTGTGGACGGTGATGGAGAACTCTGGTTATTTGCCATATGACTTGCTGTGTCTGTAGGGCTTCAGAAAATAAATGCAATGCAAAATGTTAATTGAAATGAATGCCTTTGACACGTAGCGTACAATGTTATAATATGCTGTATAATTATATTGATATTTTATTTTGTTGCAGTGGACAGATAGCTCTGTTCATTGTAATAGTGTATTGTTATTTTGCTTTACCCATTTTTTAATAACTCATGAAATAATAATGAAGAGTTTAATCATTTATTTATTTTATAATTCACATTTAGTATTTTCTGGTATTTTCATATAAATGTTTTCATGGATAATGATTTTATCAAATGCTTAATCTAAACTTTGAAAACTAAAGTTATTGATCATTAAATCATACAGATCTTTATATTTAGATATTATTTTGGATCAATAGATGCTGTTATTAAAGTATTATATTATAAAGATATATTGGAATACACACTATATATTAATTTGATTATAAATGAATATAATAATAATAATAATAATAATAATAATAATAATAATAATAAAAATGTGTGTATTACAAATTAATTATATTTTGTGTGTGTGTGTGTGTGTATTTTATCATATATTAATATGTAAATTTCTACATACTAATTGAATTTCAAAAAATTGTAATTAATAATCTGACCCTTTTTCAATTACAGATCACTTTTAATGAACTTCAACAAAATTTATCTGTGTTAAAACTAGTTTTAAATGCCGATAGAACAAACTAATGTTATTTTTCTAATTCAAAACCAAGCAAAAGCTAGGTTCTATTAGTACTACTCATGGTGCAGAGATTGAATTGGTGTCCCAGTACAAATTTCTTGGAATTTTAATTGATGATACTCTTTAATTCTCACATTCAGGAAATGGTGAAAAAAGTGTTAAATTTTAGGCTTCTATTTAAGAATTAGGAACTGCCTTTCTTTTGATGCTTAAAAGAAGCTGGTTGATGCAACATTTACGTCGATATTGGACTATGGTGGTGTTATCTATGCATACTTCGGCTCTGGATACTGTTTACCATGGTGCACTAAGATTTATAACAAATTTTAAATCCCATACTCATCATTGTGTGTTGTCTACTAGGGTAGGTTAGTCTGCTTTGTCCATACGTATGCTCAGGCATTGGCATATCTTTGTTTACAAATCTATGTTGGGTTTACTCTCATCACATCTACAGAACTGCATTTGGACACAACCTGTCCTTAGCTATGGCCTTCGGTCACTGGATATTTATTTAATGCCTATTCCTAAAGTGTGGACTGAGATGGGAAAAAAGGCTTATAATACACAGCACATTTTGAATGGACTAATCTACAAACAAAGTTGCTGTTTAAAGAATTGATTTTACTAAATGCTTTTAAAAAGAGTTTAACAGATTAAGAAATTGATTGATTGTAGTTTGTATTGTTTGGAATAGTTTGTTTATAGGTATGATTCATGTTAACTGTCAATTGTTTTTTGTTTGTTGTCTGTTAGATGCATGTGACATGTATACTGCCTAATCTCAACGTGTCTTTCCTGGTAAAATAAAGGTTGTTATAATAATAATAACAATAATAATAATAATAATAATAATAATATAAATAATAATAATGATAAAATAATAATAATGATAATACAAATAATAATAATGATGATGATAATAATAATAATAATAATAATAATAATAATAATAATAATAATAAAATAAATAATAATAATGATAATACAAATAATAATAATGATGATAATAATAATAATAATAATAATAATAATAATAAAATAAATAATAATAATAATACCAAATTATGAATGAAATGCTGAGATTTATATTTATTCTAATACTGCATTCAGAAATTAAGAATTCATAAGAAACAAACTATTTATGTATTTATTAAATTGAAAAATACAATTTTATACTATATTCAAATATAAAAATATTTATCAGTCTTAGAGAAAATAAATTTAAAATAAGGAATGACATTGAGACTTTTATTTTGCTGAAACACCATTAAAAGACATTTAAGCTAGGCATTTAATTTCAAATGAATTAACATAAGTTATTTATGTAATTTAGAATATAGATGGACCATTAGGAAATCCTTCTGATGATTCAGATGCACATCTCACAAGCTGCTGTCTAAATTCACATCTGCATTCTTTTAATTGGTGTACATGTTTGTAAACTTCACCCTATTTCACTGCTACTTGTACTAGCAAACAGAAAACATTTGTCAGGTCAGATTCTGTCCTTCACCTCTGAATAAATCTGAATAAATCCAGTGTGAATGCGTCTTTGGATGCGGACACAAGGCTGCACTATTGAGCCCGGTCTGGCTGAAACCCACATTCCTCTGAAATATGAGTGGCGTTATTCATTACCACACTACGCAGCTGTTTATGTTCCTTTCCACATATTCCCTATGGAAGAATTAATGATCCTCAAAATGCGGAGACTGATTAATATACAAGCTTATTTACACTCTGTTGCCGCCATGAAATGAGAGTGCTTTCGCAAACACTTTGTCATCTGCTTTGCTAATGCTTCATTAACTAGCACATACATTTGAAAGTTTTGTTTAGTTAGTTTTAAATGCATAGATTTCTGTTTGTAACTTATTTTCTCTTTTTTCTGATCTCTAGACCACCAAAGCTGCCTGTCGTGGTCTCAGGAGTTGTCACTAAGGTAGGTGCACATGTTCGTTCATAACTGCGTCATTAAATGGAGAGGTCAGGTCATGCCTTGTTCAACAGTTAGAGCTTTGCTGATCTACGCCAGTGTGTTTATTAACTTTCTCAAACTAGCTTAGAGCAACTGTTGTATTTAAAGTGGTGTTGGTTTCTGGAGGTCATCTAAAAGGCTAAATATTTCTTTATAGTATTTAATAAAATGTATGTAATTTAATGGTCTTAATTAAAAAAAATGTATGTATATGCAGGTCTATAATGGCAGATGTAGTACATCTTGGTTCCAGTCATACTACTCACATTCATACTGTAGAGAATACACTTTTCTAATGGCCGAGCAGTAAATTTAAATTCAAATGCAGTACCTACGAGTAGTAGGCAATTTCAGACAGCTTTAGTTTAAATGTACATACCGTCACCCGATGCATAGAGGACAAATCAAGGCAAAGTCAGAATCTGCTTGACTAGTATATTCATAATTGAACTCCACTGTGTTATGGGATTTATGTTTTTATTGCAATAAGTTATCAATTTAAATGTTACACTGCATTAGTAATCTGATTTAAAGTAATGTTTTCTATTTACTTTAAACTCTTATGAAATATATTAGAAAATTATCAACTTTAATGTAATATAGCTTCCTATATTTACCTTGGGCCCTGGGCTCTCAATGATATTTGCTTTTAGCCCTCTATACAAAAAAGTTTGGGCACCCCTGGTTTAAGTATTGGGAAGGGTTAGGGATGTAAAAGAAGTTCATATTTTATAAGTACTAATAAACAGTTAATATCTTAATAATAGTCCGGTAATAAGCCAGCAGTTAATGTTATGAATTGTTGCTTCAACTAAAGTGTTAGCAAAATTTCTATTATAATTATTAATAATAAAATCCAAAGCAGTGCTAAACCTGATTGTATCTAAAATCCCCCATGCTCATCTGATGCTCAGACACAGATAGATGGTTTTCTCAGATAAAAGCATTTCCGTCTTGCGTCATGTATTGAGATGATGATATGAATGATGAGGTTTGCTGAATGTCTCGTCACATTGAGTCCATTTCCAGCCTGAACTGACCTTAATCCTCTACGCCGCCAC